>NW_026601185.1:0-70569 GCF_029448725.1 Salvelinus fontinalis
ACCACGGCTTTCAACGCGGTAATGAACAACTGCCCTGAACACATGATACCCGTCTGCGGTAGTAGTGAGTTGGAGCACCTAAGGATCAACAGGGAAACTGTGGCGCGTCTGCCCGGTGAGAAACTCGAGGTCTGCAGCAATGTGATCACCAAGGACATGTCCCTACAGCCCCGTGATGTCTACAGGAACCTAAGCGCCTCGCTCGGGAAAAGGCTCACGGAAGCCATATCGGAAGGCATACTGTCCCTTGTCGACAACGACTCTTGCTCTGACGCCTCCATCTTGCTTTCGTTGCCGATTGTCATGTTGCAAGACGCTGGGATCACCTACTCTACTACTGGTAGGCTTTCCATAGTGAGAAGCGAGCTGTGCGAGAGGACTCTAGTTGACCTGGCAGGCCTTCTGTATCAGACTGTACTCATGTTGCAGATACAGACCCCTGACGCGTTCAGCTCTGGGCCCGTTATGTACCCAGAATCTGTTCTTTGCATCATGCCGTACTGTTGCGCCGACGCAAAAGTCATGAGAACCTGGATCGAGACCTTTAAGGAGAAAAAATGGATCACCCCTGTCCGGGCCACGCTCGGAAAGAGGAGACGTCCTCCCTCTGACTGCAGGGTGGTTACGTATCATTGCACCGGTTGTAAAAACTTCTACAAGGACCTGTTCACCAACAATATCCCCGGTCACAGGCTTATCCAGCGTGTCTACGGTGAAGACAAGAAGAGAAGGATAGGACGGTGTGTCAATGAAAGACGGTGGCTCTCGTGATCGAGACGAAAAGCACTGTATATACCATTTCGTATACATGCATTGAGTACAGACCGGTGATAGTATACCTTTAGCATCCCAAGCACGGGTAAAGATGTCTTTCAGTCAGAAGGAGTATGTGTTCACCCATACAATGAACAAGGTCAGTGAAGCACATCAGCCTACCATGTTCAAGATTGACTTGCAAGGGCTCATACCCTTTGGAGACTGCAGCACTCTGTTCATCATTGACAACATGACAGTTACCGCATACAAGCAAGGCACCTTGGACAAAATACCAGTCAAGTTCACTGTCCTCAATGACAACAAGACAAGGATCCTGACTAATGATCCATCTAAACTTTCATCCCAATGGAACGTTGACATTAACGGTGGCTCCTGTATCAAGATAGCTGGCACGGACACAGTGCCTTTCAATCGAACCCTATCTGTCTATGATGACGACAACAGGCAGGCTCTCATCAATGTCTTAGCCTTCATGATGTCAAAAAGTCTCTGGGCCTCGGACAGAGCGAAAGGAGCTTTAGACGTTCTGGTCGCTTCTCCCCGAGGGGAGTTTCAATTCATATGCGGCCTGTGTTCGGCGAAAGGCTTTGTCAGCATTACCAGGGGACCCAGTGGAATAGCATCCTTTTCTTTCCCCCAGTGTGCAGACAGCTACGTGTGCGTACCTTCCCATCAACTCGGCACTGACAAGGACTATGATGCTCTCAGAAATGTCCTAGCTCTTTGGCGATCTGTCTCCCTCGACGACCTTGGAATTCTCCACAGAGTCACTCAGGAGATGGCAATGGCAACCCCGCGAGCCTTCCAAGACCTCGACTGTACATCTTTCCCTCCTAGACACATGTATGGTGGGGGTATTGTCATCCCATATGCTGTGATGAAATACGTCTCCGCACTGTACCAGACCATGAGCGAGTACGCGGACAACATTGCCATTGTAGACGAAAATAGGCCTCACATCAAAGTCTTGATCCAGAGCCCCTCTGAAAACATAGGTGAAATCACTGGGCATCTCTCAATCACCATACTCTATGGAACAACACTCTGGGACATATACACCAAACTCATCCATGGGCTGAGGCTTGCAGAGGGATGTGAGGAAGAAGACATTGACAGTCTTTCTACTGTCACACAGTTAAGCACCGAGGTGTTGATCAGGAGAACCCAGTTGAAGTTTATGTTGAATAACCATATGTCTTTAAGGGATTGGTATAACTTTTACTATGGGGCAACATGTATGGGTTAACAACAATTGCGTGATATGTGCAGGAGGACTATGTTATACAGTAATGTTTCACAAATATATTGAATAAAGGCAAAAGACACCATTGATTTGGTTTATTCATTTCAAGAAAAAGTACACTCTAGCTGTAACATTGTATAATATCTTACAGAGTATGTTATGAAAAGAGTTCACTATTCATATCCATAGCCTTGTGCTGAGAATATCGAACCCTCTTGTGTCCTTCGATCCTACTCCATCCTTTTCATTGTCTCCCCTCACATTAGGGGGAAGGTCGTGGCACAAAAGTTACATTCCTAGCCCCTCTCATGTAGTCAATCAACTCTCCTATGGTGTAGAAGTGTAGATTGGTCCCACATCGAAAGCCAGACCCATGGAACATGATTTTGTATACCTTTCCTTTCCCTGTTACAATGTCAAAGAGGTATCCAGAGCGATGTTCATCCATGTAACATACTGCAGCAGCAGGGTTGAAGTTTTCACTTTGCATACTCTTTAGACTGTTTAACAAGGCAGTGTGCTCACTTGACCCTGGGGACCTACCATTTGGCGACTGCCCAAGAGACAGTCCCCACCATGCACTCTTTAGTAACTGTATCATAGTATGCATCTCTTCCACTACACGTATGCAAGTCCCCTTGCTTTGACCACCAGGTATGGCTCTAGGTCTAGCCATCAGGTACCCTCCTGGGTAATTTGCAATCATCTCTTCTATAATTTTTGCTGGTTGACTGTATTCCCACTCTAGGAAGTCGGTGCATTTGTAACGGCCTCCAGTGACATATATGGCGAATGAGATAATGTCACAATCCCCTGTCTTCATCATACATGAACACACTCCTCCGGGCTCCGCTCCACGGTAGTCCGCTATGGCAAAAGCTCCCACCTTCACCTCGGGTCTATTGAGGAAAGATATCATTTGTTCCTCAGATACGGAACCCCACCAGTGGTCACCCAGTGACTCTACAAATGAAAGCCATGATCTGTCCAATAGAGGCCAGTTTCCATAGGTCACTTCCATCCCAGTCATTTCGAATGCACACTTGATATTTCTTCCCCAGTGCTGAGAGAGGCAAACTGTTAACAGATCCTAAGAACAGACCTTGCTATTTAACTGCCTCCCTGTAATGCTCGGTTGGGTAAACACAGAGAGTTGGACAGCACAGAAACAGTTGGACGAGTGCCCAGAGCTGGATAAACAAATAGAGCCGTTGCCTAGGTGAAGGGAAGATAAACAGACAGGGCTGGAGAAAGTAAGCCTGTGTGTACAGCATAGACAGGGTTGGATGAGGCTGTGTGGACAGCATAGACAAGGTTGGATGAGTGCCCAGGTGACGGGAAGATAAACAGACAGGGATGGAGAAAGTAAGCTTGTGTGGACAGCACAGACAAGGTTGGATGAGCATGTGTGGACAGCACAGACAAGGTTGGATGAGCCTGTGTGGACATCACAGACAAGGTTGGATGAGTGCCCAGGTGATGGAAAGATAAACAGACAGGGATGGAGAAAGTAAGCCTGTGTGGACAGCACAGAAACAGTTGGACGAGTGCCCAGAGCTGGATAAACAAATAGAGCCGTTGCCTAGGTGAAGGGAAGATAAACAGACAGGGCTGGAGAAAGTAAGCCTGTGTGTACAGCATAGACAGGGTTGGATGAGGCTGTGTGGACAGCATAGACAAGGTTGGATGAGTGCCCAGGTGACGGGAAGATAAACAGACAGGGATGGAGAAAGTAAGCTTGTGTGGATAGCACAGACACGGTTGGATGAAGCAGTACCGGGTGGATAGCCCAGCTATAATGACTTTGTGAAACATGTGTAGTTGCAACGGTACTGCTCTTTGTAATGTATGTGAATAAAAAGAACAAGGCTCTGACATGACTGGTGATACACTTTATTGATTGCATGTCAAAACAATGATATGTAATGTATATTACATTGACACATATACTGTCACAAATATTAATTGAGATGTACAGTAATACAATGGTCATGGCCTATACCTCTGGTCATACGGGCTAGTCTGTATGGAACGTTTGAGACTGGGTAGGCCTCCACTTGTCTCCACTGGTCCCCTCCTTCTCCCTCCTGTTACATCCATCTTGCTCATGCACAGGTCCTGTGTTGTAGAAAGGGGTCTTGGTACAAAGGAAACCTTTACAACCGTTGTCATATGGTCCAGCAAACTTGTCATTGAGTTAAAGTGTATATCTGTATCAAGCACAAACCCAGACTTATCAAACGTGACCTTGTATGGTTGTCCTTTTGCTGTTACAATTTCGAAGAGGTATCCATATTCCTCTTCATCCATGTAACAGATCGCTGCAGCTGGCTTGGGGTATTCATCTTCCATCTTTTTTAGGTCCTGTATAACTTCAATGTGATTTGATGACATTGGGGAACTGCCCGTCGAATGTCCCCACCATGCACCCTCTAGTAGCTGTATCATTTCACGCATCCCTTCCACTACACATTTGCCAGACCAATTGTTCTGTTCATCAGGTATGTCTCTTGGTCTAGCCATCAAGTAACCGCTTGGGACTGCTTTAAGCACATCGGTTATTAGCTGAACAGGGTCACCTCTGTCCCAGTCTAGGAACTCAGTGCATTTGTAATAGCCTTGGGTGACGTGTATATCAAATGGGATGAGAGTATTGTCAGTGCTCTTCACCATACAGGAACACACTCCTCCCTGCATGTCACCAAAGTAGGCCGTGATGGCAATAGCTCCTACAGTAACTTCGGATCTATTTAGGGATGACATTAGCTGCTCTTTAGAGACGGAGCCCCACCACCTCTCACCCAGCCATTCTACCAGTGGAAGCCAGGATCTGTTCAATAGAGGCCAGTTGCCATATTTCCTTTGCTTAGCGACACGGAGTGAGTCGAATTGTCTTCTCCCCATATAGGCCATCTTCCAACCACTTACCTATTTTGCTATGTGTATGTAATTGGTATCATAGTTCTTGTGATTCAGCCATTGTAAATAGTAGGAAAAGTGGAACCATACCCCAAAGCCGCACACTCTCACCAACCCCAGGAAAGGGCCTTATGTTTTCTAACTGTTGTTGCTAGAGACGTGGCTAGTTGCTCATCATGATTATGATCACATGCAGCCTTACGAACAGCTTTCACCTCTGTACAACCACACCTAACCCGTAACTTAACCCACTCATGAAAAGGTGTTTAACTGTGACACCTACTGCAACTGTCGCATTTAACAGCTAATCATGGACCTATATCTCCTTACCTCAGGCAATTGTGCATTTCCGACCTCTAATCATGTCAGAGGAGAGTGGTATAGAAACTGACAATAGCGAGCTGAGCCTGGTAGGAGAGACGCATGTTATATCATACTCTATAGACACCTCTTTCATAGACCATACTCATCACAGGCATTTAACTTGTACTGATTCTAACACTCGTCTCTATTCCACAGGTATCTACCATAATCCTGACCCGTTCTGTAGGTACTCGGTTTGATGTCCTTTCATTCACTGTTGTAAAGTATACCATGTATAAGTGATACATTTCCCATGTCTGTAATACACATTCAGGAGAGTGATTACATACTATCGTCTGACGATGAGGGACCTAGGAACCTTGTCTTGGAACAAGCTCCTCCACTGTTGCCCCCAGAAGTCGTCAACCGGCCTCAACCTCACCTAGCATTACCTCCTCTTCCCCAGTTGAACAATGCAGAAGATGAAATGGTAGATATGGTAGTGTATACTGTGATGACACTTTTGCTTGTGTGTATGACTTGTTGGTAATGTGGTTATGTCTCTTTCGCTCAAGTATATGGCCGATGATGAGGATGGAGCTGATGCGGATGGAGATTATGATGATGGAGATGACTAGGTTGCAATGTGTTGAGATCTAACTACACTGAACCCATTTTATTCATTTTTGAGCTGCCACTATGTCCTACTTTTGATATGGATGTATGTAAATGTTATGTACTCTGTAAATAAATGTGACCTGGTATTCTTGCTCAGGATATTATTGTCTTTATTCACAGAAGGATATGGACATTGAATAATACACCACAAGCACTTTGTAATGGCACATTTACCAAGCGATATGACAGTGATTACATATGCTCTCCACCTATATCTTTCCTACTCTAGACATTGTGTCTGGCATCTGTGACACCTGGGTGACGTTCCAGGCCTTCATCCCCAAAGATGTGGTTCTTTGGTCGGGCAACAAAGGTTGCATCTTCAAGGCAGCAGATGCGGGAAAGAATAGATGTGATATATGGAAAGTGTACACCTGTCCCAATCGTAAACCCCAAGTTATCAAACGTCACCTTGAATCTCTTTCCCTTGGCAGTTACAATATCAAACAGGTATCCCAAACTGTCCTCATTCATATAATGGATTGCGGCAGCTGGGTTGGTGTGCTTGTTTGTCCTCATTCGTAGAAGCTCTATCACTTTACCATGTGGTGGGGACATTTCCAAACTGAGGAATGCAGCTCCCCACCATGAGCCTTTTATCAGCTTTACAATATAACGCAGCTCGTCCACAATTTGTGTCATAGCAAAGTATTTGGGGTCATGAGCCATCCACCTGGGTCTACGTAGCAAGTGTCCTTCTCCCAGTTTACGCACCAGAACTTTCATAATGTCAATAGGAGTTGAAAATAGACCTTGTACCATATCGGTACAGATGTACCTGCCTCGACTAATAACAACAGTAAAGGTCATGACTGAATCCTGTGTCTTCACCATAATCGAACACACTCCTCCTTGCATGCCACCGAAGTGTGCTGCGACGACAATGTCCCCTTTGCGACTGTTAGATGTATCCATGAATGTGATAATCTGCTCTTTAGAGACTGATCCCCACCAGCGCTCCCCCAGCCATTCTAGGAAGGAATGCCATGATGTGTTCAGTATAGACCAACTAAGCATGCTTTCCATCAAATGTTGCTTTCTCGAATCTTCCACAGCTGGAATCGAGTCGTGACCATCTTCACAGTAAACCTGTAACTCGCCACCCTCTTCGCTGTAGCCTTCGTTGCTGTCCACCACCTCGCCATCGTCAACCTCTTCATCGTACACGTCTTCACAGTCCACCACCTCGTCGTCGTAAACCTCTTCATCGTACACGTCGTCACAGTCCACCACCTCGTCATCATCGACTTCTTCACATTCCACGACAGCGCCGGTGTCAACCTCTTCACCATAGACCTCTTCACAGTAGACCACCTCTTCGTCGTCAACCTGTTCACTGTAGAGCTGTTCACTGTCGACGTCTTGGGTGTGGACCTCGTAGTCTGACTCCTCGGAATCGTAAATGTCGTAGTCCACAAGACTATCGGTTGAACGGGGACTGGTTTCAGCCTCTTGGTCTCTGGTATCCTCCATGTCAGCACCGGGAGTATCTCGGTTATGGGTATAGTCCTCTTGACAATTGTCCTGATAATCATCACACATCCAATCCTCGTAGTCACCTGCCATGTCCGCTCCCGAACTGCTTTCGGAATCAGATGATTTGGAGCCTGAGGACCTAACTGCTTGTGGTATATGGCTGTTCCCAATCTCATAACCCTGGCAGTAACCGTAACAAGACTGAGTCTGAGGCCTCTTGACACAAACGACTGTCTCGTAATGGTTCCGACTATTCTCCAAATATATGCCCTGCTTAGACACCTCTAAACCATTAGATCTGTATTCAATCCAACGGTTGGTATAGTATGTATATATGCTTACCCCCAACATGTCTGCAGCTGCTTGAATCTCCACTTCGGTCGCCCAACTACCTAAACAATTCATGTTGGACTCCGTAATGTACTCTGACACTGAACGGTAACACACTCTCAGGATGGTCCTATACATATGTTGTTTGCTCTGTAGCTGCTGCACCACCGCATTTCGAATTGGCTCATGGTACTCCTCTGTACCACACAGTGCTTCACTGACCGCTCTGAAGAAACAATTTCCGTCACCTTTTATTTTCACATTCTTACACGGAGCACCTAACACACCAGACGCAGTATGACTGAGAGACCTCTTCTTGCACTGCACCTTCAGCCTAGTGCACAGCAGCTGGGCATCTTCAACTGTAACAGGGTTGAACTGCAGCTCTCTGCATGTGCTGCCACTAACAAAGTCAATGTCCGAGTCGTCGCTACTGTCATTCTCCTTTGCTGTATTACAATATCTGAGTGTATAGAAAGACTCTGATTTCCCATGTGCCATTATACACTCTGTTCTGCTTCCTGAGAGACGTCAGTATGGTCATTAATATATCGCTTTGGCCCCTATTGTCAAAGACCCACAGTTCTGCAGACTGAGTCATAATAGGGCGGGCCTAAGGAAAGCGTCATCAATCACACAGAGCTTAACAGAAGCCACAGGAGCCTATAAGGCTTCCATGCTTGCTGACTGAGTCATAATAGGGCGGGCCTAAGGAAAGCGTCATCAATCACACAAAGCTTAACAGAAGCCACAGGAGCCTATAAGGCTTCCATGCTTGCTGACTGAGTCATGATAGGGCGGGCCTAAGGAAAGCCTCATCAAACACACAGAGCTTGACAGAAGCCGCAGGAGCCTAGAAGGCTTCCAGGCTTGCTCACTGTGAGGGCTTGGGTAGCCTTGTTATAGTTTATAATGCTGTTGAATGCAAGTAAAAAATAAAGTATGCTCAGACAAGCAACTGTCAAGTGTTACCAACTGTACTTTATTGATAAAAGAGGTCCACATCACCATAGTACCAAATGAATACAATATAACATTTCAACTGTTAGGATAATTACATCTCCCCCATACTTTCTCGGAGCAGTGTCAGATTCAGAACTCAGGTCCCCCATCCATACCACGATATTCTCCGTCAAGGTCAAGTCCCCCATCCACACCCAGGTAGTCTTCTTCAAGCACAGGTCCATCACTGATTACACTGTGTTTTTCGTACAGATGCATACATAGAGACAAGTGGATTGTTGCAACGAAGATGAACAGGTTACCCATAATAGTCCTACTTGTTATAGCTGATACCTCTTCCCCAGTGTTGATAAATGTAAACTCTTGTAACAACCCAAACTGACTTATAAGTACTTCCCTGTATTAGTGCGTTGGCTAGAACATCAAGTGTTGGATAACTGATACGTGGTTTGCTACACTACTGAAAGCTGGATCTATTGTCACAGCCTCCAAATTCCACAGACAGGATACAACATAAAGTTTTGGATAACTGAGAGGTTGTGGTGGACACTCACAGATTCAACATTACGGCCAAGGGCCCTGTGTGCGAAGTGACAGGCTGTCCCCCGTACTGCCCTTGGGCCCCGTGTGAGTTTGGGTATTGATTCTAAAAACGCCCCCCCTCCTGCACTACCTTCCCTTGGTTGTGGATATTGTGCCTTTTGGGTATGGTTGTTGTTACATAACCCTCCCGTTGTCCTTCTATTATGCCTAGCACACAGTGTCCCCCCCGGGGTCACTCTGTCCCGTCTTGGCTAAAGGCCCAGTGGGCACAAGTGTGACAGTATGGGTGTGAACAGCCTTTGCAGATGTATTTCTTACACCTGCAGCACGCTGTGTGTGTCTTGGCGTCCTTCTTGGGTGGGCAGACCTGACACCTCTTCCTCTTACTCGCCCCCAGCGGGGCGGCCGGGGCGGCGGCGGCGGCCGGGCCGGCTGCTCGCTCGCGGGCCTGCGGACGAGCCTCGGCGGATACACGCTCGCCCCGTATGACTTTGACAAGTGCGGACGCGGCTTCGGTGCGGGGGAGACGCTGCCTTCTTTGGATCAAGGGCTTCACGAGCGCCTTTCCGAGCTGCTCCAGGAACACCCTCCTCTTGTTCCGCTTCCCGGGCATCCAGTCGGGGTTGATCTCTCGCCATATGACAAAGGCGTTGTAGGAGGACACGTCGAGGATGTTGTGGAAGATGACCAGGGGCCAGCGGGCGGTCATCCGTCTGCAGCTGTAGGTCCCGACCACCTTGTCTAGGTTGTCCACGCCGCCCTTGTTGCAGTTGTAGTCTAGGATGAGGGCCGGCTTCCGGTCTCGGCGATCGCTGACGTCGGGCTCCGCGTGCCGCGTGCTCAGAAGCAGCACGTTCTTATTTCTCTTTGCCAGGTAGGACACTAGAGTGGCGGTGGGCGTGAAGGCGAACCTGGAGGACGAGACCTGTCTGCCCTTGGACTGGAGCAGCGCGGGAGGGAGCTCGGGCTTGTTCTTTCGCACCGTGCCCACCATGGTGAGGTTCCTCTCGAGGAGCCGCTGCCCGAGTTCGTAGGAGGTGAAGAAATTGTCACACGTGACGTTGTGACCGTCCGGCAGTCCCTCGGTCAGATCGAGGACGACGCGCGCGCCCTGGTTCTTCTCGGGGCATCCGCCGGCCGCCTTGCCGGTGTACACTTGCATCTTCCAAGCGTAGCTGGACTTGGCGTCGCAGGCCACCCACGACTTGATGCCGTATTTGGCCGGCTTGCTGGGAATGTACTGTCGGAAAGGACAGCGTCCTTGAGGCGAGGGAGAGGGGAGGGAGAGGAGAGGGAGAGGAGAGGGAGAGGAGAGGGAGAGGAGATTAGCAGGAGATTAGCAGCAGCGTCATCGTTACAGGCTCACCATCGGGGCGCACTGCGTTTACGTTACACGCAGCCGCCGCCGCCGCCGCCCGTGCCACTGCCCATTGCTACTGCTGCCCATTGCTACTACTGCCGATTGCTACCGCTGCCCGTGCTACTACACGTACATACACAGATACATTGACTGCTACCGCTCTCTATGCACAGATACATAGACTGCCCGTGCTCTCTACGCCACGCGTACATACGCAGATACATTGACGGCTACCGCTCTCTATGCACAGATACATAGACTGCCCGTGCTCTCTACGCCACGCGTACAAACACAGATACATAGACTGCCCGTGCTCTCTACGCTACGCGTACGTACACAGATGCATAGACGGTACCTCTGAACGGGACCAGTTGTTCGTCCACCGTCACTTCGGGCCCCGGGTTGTAGAGGGCCTGCAGCCGCTCCTCCCACAGGTCCCACACCTCTCTCACGGCCGCCAGTCTGTCGGTGGCGAGTCTCGCGGGTCTCGACTGGCGGTCGTCGAATCGCAGCAGCCTCGAGTACTTGTGAAACGCCTTGAGCGGCATGGTGGCGCGGAACACGGTCCTGCCGCTCTCGGCGTCCCACAGGCTGGCCGCGGCCTCGCCTCGGGACCTGTAGACGCCGGCTAGGATCAGCAGCCCTACGTAGGCGCGCAGGTCGGTGGAGTCCATGGGTCGCCAGCCGTCGCCGTATTTTCTCACCCCCTGCAGATTGGTCATGTCCACGATGATCCTTTCTATCGCCGGTGTGACAAACAGCCGGAAGGCGGACTCGATGTCGAGCGCTCGCGACGCGGCGTAGGCCGTGGGGCCCGGCGTCACGGCGGGGCAGGGCGGGCGGATGGCGCGGGGTCGGTCCGGGCCGCGATAGGCCGCGGAGGACCATTTGATTTTGCCGTTTTTCGACAGCAACGTCTCCCTTTCTCGCTCTGGCTCTCTGGCTCTGTCTGGCTCTCTGTCTCGCTCCTCTCGGGCAGCGGCCGCGTCTCCCTCCGGCTCTTCCTCCGGCTCTTCCTCCGGCTCTTCCTCCGAAGAGGAGCTCGACCGCGAGGCCGAGTCGTCTCCGTAGTCGTCCGCGTCGCGCTCGGGGTTGTATTCCTCACCGTCTTCATCTTCCGAAACGTCCTCCTCTTCGGAATCGCAGTAGTCTTCTTCGTCTTCTTGGTCGACGCTGGAGGATATCTGTTCCAGGACCTGAGCCGCGCTGAAACCGGGACTGCGAGGCGTCGTAGGCGGAGGCAACACGCTCGACGGGGTCGTATTCCTCGTCGCCGTCGTCCTCGTCGTCGTCCTCATCATCGTCCTCATCTTGTTCTTCTTGTTGTTGTTGTTGTTGTTGTTCTTGTTCTTGTTGTTGTTGTTCTTGTTCTTCTTCTTCTTCCTGACAATATTAGTAGGCTCTCTACGCCCTGCTTACTGTCGTAGGCGGAGGGCTCACGCTCGGCGGGGTCGTATTCCTCCTCGTCGTCGTCCTCGTCGTCGTCCTCTTCTTCTTCTTCTTCTTCTTCTTCTTCTTCTTCCTGACAATATTAGTAGCCTCTCTACGCCCTGCTTACGGTGGCCACGTGAATGGGACGAGGCACGCGAATGGACGAGGCGCGTGGTCGGCCCTGCCTGCTCCTTCGGCCCTTCGGCCCTTCGCCCCTTCGCCCCTTCGGCCCCTTGGCCCCTTCGGTCCCATCCGGGACGCTCGGCTGGCCTACCCGCGTGATAGCACCGAGGTCGTGCACAGAGTTGGTGGGGACAACTGGTCCCTGCCGGGGTCACTCCGACCCGGCCCAGACAGAGGGGAACAACTCCTAACACAGGCCCCGGGTCACTCCGACCCGGCTCAGACAGGGGTAGGAGGGGAGGGTTTACAACATACACCTTGCTAACGCCGCCGGGGTCTCTCTGACCCCAGGCCCCCGGAACAGAAGGGGACAACTCATATCGCAGGGCTTACAACAGGGCTCGGGTCAATGTGACCTGGCCCAGACAGGGGTAGGAGGGTTACAACATACACCTTGCTAAACGCTGCCGGGGTCTCTCTAACCCACACAGACACTGGGAATCGACTCGGAACGCTGGCCGGTGGTCACTCTGTCCCGCCGAGGCAAGGGGAAGGTTGTCTAACAACAGCCATACCCGAAAGGCACAATTTCCACAACCAAGGGAAAGTAGTTTGTAGGGGGGCGTTTTTAGATTCGATATCCAAACTCACACGGTGCCCAAGGGCCCGTTTGGTGGGCAGACACGCCGTATTCGACACAGGCCCTTGCCCGGAATGTTGAGAATGTCAATTTTGGGGCAGGACCTTTTACTAGTATCCAGCAGGTGGTGGTGTTGGGTCACTGTGACCCCGGCCTGCCGGGGTCTCTCTGACCCACACAGACACGGGGGAAGCGACAGGTGACGCTGCCGAGGGTCACTCTGACCCCTCTGACGTCACTATGACCCCGCCCACACAGGGGCAGGGGCAGGAGGGTTACAACATACACCTTGCTAACGCCGCCGGGGTCACTCTGACCCCTCTGACGTCACTATGACCCCGCCCACACAGGGGCAGGAGGGTTACAACATACACCTTGCTAACGCTGCCGGGGTCACTCCGACCCACACACAGACACGGGCAATCAACTCGGAACTGCCCGGGGTCGCTCTGACCCGCCGAGACAACGGGAGGGATAACCCTCCCGTTGTCCTTCTATTATGCCTAGCACACAGTGTCCCCCCCGGGGTCACTCTGTCCCGTCTTGGCTAAAGGCCCAGTGGGCACAAGTGTGACAGTATGGGTGTGAACAGCCTTTGCAGATGTATTTCTTACACCTGCAGCACGCTGTGTGTGTCTTGGCGTCCTTCTTGGGTGGGCAGACCTGACACCTCTTCCTCTTACTCGCCCCCAGCGGGGCGGCCGGGGCGGCGGCGGCGGCCGGGCCGGCTGCTCGCTCGCGGGCCTGCGGACGAGCCTCGGCGGATACACGCTCGCCCCGTATGACTTTGACAAGTGCGGACGCGGCTTCGGTGCGGGGGAGACGCTGCCTTCTTTGGATCAAGGGCTTCACGAGCGCCTTTCCGAGCTGCTCCAGGAACACCCTCCTCTTGTTCCGCTTCCCGGGCATCCAGTCGGGGTTGATCTCTCGCCATATGACAAAGGCGTTGTAGGAGGACACGTCGAGGATGTTGTGGAAGATGACCAGGGGCCAGCGGGCGGTCATCCGTCTGCAGCTGTAGGTCCCGACCACCTTGTCTAGGTTGTCCACGCCGCCCTTGTTGCAGTTGTAGTCTAGGATGAGGGCCGGCTTCCGGTCTCGGCGATCGCTGACGTCGGGCTCCGCGTGCCGCGTGCTCAGAAGCAGCACGTTCTTATTTCTCTTTGCCAGGTAGGACACTAGAGTGGCGGTGGGCGTGAAGGCGAACCTGGAGGACGAGACCTGTCTGCCCTTGGACTGGAGCAGCGCGGGAGGGAGCTCGGGCTTGTTCTTTCGCACCGTGCCCACCATGGTGAGGTTCCTCTCGAGGAGCCGCTGCCCGAGTTCGTAGGAGGTGAAGAAATTGTCACACGTGACGTTGTGACCGTCCGGCAGTCCCTCGGTCAGATCGAGGACGACGCGCGCGCCCTGGTTCTTCTCGGGGCATCCGCCGGCCGCCTTGCCGGTGTACACTTGCATCTTCCAAGCGTAGCTGGACTTGGCGTCGCAGGCCACCCACGACTTGATGCCGTATTTGGCCGGCTTGCTGGGAATGTACTGTCGGAAAGGACAGCGTCCTTGAGGCGAGGGAGAGGGGAGGGAGAGGAGAGGGAGAGGAGAGGGAGAGGAGAGGGAGAGGAGATTAGCAGGAGATTAGCAGCAGCGTCATCGTTACAGGCTCACCATCGGGGCGCACTGCGTTTACGTTACACGCAGCCGCCGCCGCCGCCGCCCGTGCCACTGCCCATTGCTACTGCTGCCCATTGCTACTACTGCCGATTGCTACCGCTGCCCGTGCTACTACACGTACATACACAGATACATTGACTGCTACCGCTCTCTATGCACAGATACATAGACTGCCCGTGCTCTCTACGCCACGCGTACATACGCAGATACATTGACGGCTACCGCTCTCTATGCACAGATACATAGACTGCCCGTGCTCTCTACGCCACGCGTACAAACACAGATACATAGACTGCCCGTGCTCTCTACGCTACGCGTACGTACACAGATGCATAGACGGTACCTCTGAACGGGACCAGTTGTTCGTCCACCGTCACTTCGGGCCCCGGGTTGTAGAGGGCCTGCAGCCGCTCCTCCCACAGGTCCCACACCTCTCTCACGGCCGCCAGTCTGTCGGTGGCGAGTCTCGCGGGTCTCGACTGGCGGTCGTCGAATCGCAGCAGCCTCGAGTACTTGTGAAACGCCTTGAGCGGCATGGTGGCGCGGAACACGGTCCTGCCGCTCTCGGCGTCCCACAGGCTGGCCGCGGCCTCGCCTCGGGACCTGTAGACGCCGGCTAGGATCAGCAGCCCTACGTAGGCGCGCAGGTCGGTGGAGTCCATGGGTCGCCAGCCGTCGCCGTATTTTCTCACCCCCTGCAGATTGGTCATGTCCACGATGATCCTTTCTATCGCCGGTGTGACAAACAGCCGGAAGGCGGACTCGATGTCGAGCGCTCGCGACGCGGCGTAGGCCGTGGGGCCCGGCGTCACGGCGGGGCAGGGCGGGCGGATGGCGCGGGGTCGGTCCGGGCCGCGATAGGCCGCGGAGGACCATTTGATTTTGCCGTTTTTCGACAGCAACGTCTCCCTTTCTCGCTCTGGCTCTCTGGCTCTGTCTGGCTCTCTGTCTCGCTCCTCTCGGGCAGCGGCCGCGTCTCCCTCCGGCTCTTCCTCCGGCTCTTCCTCCGGCTCTTCCTCCGAAGAGGAGCTCGACCGCGAGGCCGAGTCGTCTCCGTAGTCGTCCGCGTCGCGCTCGGGGTTGTATTCCTCACCGTCTTCATCTTCCGAAACGTCCTCCTCTTCGGAATCGCAGTAGTCTTCTTCGTCTTCTTGGTCGACGCTGGAGGATATCTGTTCCAGGACCTGAGCCGCGCTGAAACCGGGACTGCGAGGCGTCGTAGGCGGAGGCAACACGCTCGGCGGGGTCGTATTCCTCGTCGCCGTCGTCCTCGTCGTCGTCGTCCTCATCATCGTCCTCATCTTGTTCTTCTTGTTGTTGTTGTTGTTGTTGTTGTTCTTGTTGTTGTTGTTCTTGTTCTTCTTCTTCTTCCTGACAATATTAGTAGGCTCTCTACGCCCTGCTTACTGTCGTAGGCGGAGGGCTCACGCTCGGCGGGGTCGTATTCCTCCTCGTCGTCGTCCTCGTCGTCGTCCTCTTCTTCTTCTTCTTCTTCTTCTTCCTGACAATATTAGTAGCCTCTCTACGCCCTGCTTACGGTGGCCACGTGAATGGGACGAGGCACGCGAATGGACGAGGCGCGTGGTCGGCCCTGCCTGCTCCTTCGGCCCTTCGGCCCTTCGCCCCTTCGCCCCTTCGGCCCCTTGGCCCCTTCGGTCCCATCCGGGACGCTCGGCTGGCCTACCCGCGTGATAGCACCGAGGTCGTGCACAGAGTTGGTGGGGACAACTGGTCCCTGCCGGGGTCACTCCGACCCGGCCCAGACAGAGGGGAACAACTCCTAACACAGGCCCCGGGTCACTCCGACCCGGCTCAGACAGGGGTAGGAGGGGAGGGTTTACAACATACACCTTGCTAACGCCGCCGGGGTCTCTCTGACCCCAGGCCCCCGGAACAGAGGGGAACAACTCATAACGCAGGGCTTACAACAGGGCTCGGGTCAATGTGACCTGGCCCAGACAGGGGTAGGAGGGTTACAACATACACCTTGCTAAACGCTGCCGGGGTCTCTCTAACCCACACAGACACTGGGAATCGACTCGGAACGCTGGCCGGTGGTCACTCTGTCCCGCCGAGGCAAGGGGAAGGTTGTCTAACAACAGCCATACCCGAAAGGCACAATTTCCACAACCAAGGGAAAGTAGTTTGTAGGGGGGCGTTTTTAGATTCGATATCCAAACTCACACGGGGCCCAAGGGCCCGTTTGGGGGCAGACACGCCGTATTCGACACAGGCCCTTGCCCGGAATGTTGAGAATGTCAATTTTGGGGCAGGACCTTTTACTAGTATCCAGCAGGTGGTGGTGTTGGGTCACTGTGACCCCGGCCTGCCGGGGTCTCTCTGACCCACACAGACACGGGGGAAGCGACAGGTGACGCTGCCGAGGGTCACTCTGACCCCTCTGACGTCACTATGACCCCGCCCACACAGGGGCAGGGGCAGGAGGGTTACAACATACACCTTGCTAACGCCGCCGGGGTCACTCTGACCCCTCTGACGTCACTATGACCCCGCCCACACAGGGGCAGGAGGGTTACAACATACACCTTGCTAAGGCTGCCGGGGTCACTCCGACCCACACACAGACACGGGCAATCAACTCGGAACTGCCCGGGGTCGCTCTGACCCGCCGAGACAACGGGAGGGTTTGTGTGCTAGGCATAATAGAAGGACAACGGGAGGGTTAATGAATCTGCTTTCTGACATTTTTTACCGAACCCATAAAATCAGGCGAAGGGTTACAAAAATAGCTTTAGTTACAGTTTGGTAGACCCGATTTGAAATCCGACTTGTTGCTTGAAAAGCTGAAGATTAGGGGTAGATTTTATATAGAGTGTAAAATGTTGGGAAAGGGGTCAAAACGGCAGTTTTTGTGAAAGTTGTTTTGAATTTAATGTATCTGCTAACTTCTGACATTTTTTACCGAAGCCAGAAAAACAGGCGAAGGGTTACAAAAATAGCTCTAGTTACAGATTGATAGACCCGATTTGAAATCCGACTTGTTGCTTGAAAAGCTGAAGATTAGGGGTAGATTTTATATAGAAAACATTGTTTCTGTAAAATGTTGGGAAAGGGGTCAAAACGGCAGTTTTTGTGAAAGTTGTTTTGAATTTAATGAATCTGCTAACTTATAACATTTTTTACCGAAGCCATAAAATCAGGCGAAGGGTTACAAAAATAGCTCTAGTTACAGATTGGTGTACCCGATTTGAAATCCGACTTGTTGCTTGAAAAGCTGAAGATTAGGGGTAGATTTTATATAGAAAACATTGTTTTCTGTAAAATGTTGGGAAAGGGGTCAAAACGGCAGTTTTGGTGAAAGTTGTTTTGAATTTAATGAATCTGCTAACTTCTGACATTTTTTACCGAAGCCATAAAATCAGGCGAAGGGTTACAAATAGCTCTAGTTACAGTTTGGTAGACCCGATTTGAAATCCGACTTGTTGCTTGAAAAGCTGAAGATTAGGGGTAGATTTTATATAGAGTGTAAAATGTTGGGAAAGGGGTCAAAACGGCAGTTTTTGTGAAAGTTGTTTTGAATTTAATGAATCTGCTAACTTCTGACATTTTTTACCGAAGCCATAAAATCAGGCGAAGGGTTACAAAAATAGCTCTAGTTACAGTTTGGTAGACCCGATTTGAAATCCGACTTGTTGCTTGAAAAGCTGAAGATTAGGGGTAGATTTTATATAGAGTGTAAAATGTTGGGAAAGGGGTCAAAACGGCAGTTTTTGTGAAAGTTGTTTTGAATTTAATGAATCTGCTAACTTCTGACATTTTTTACCGAAGCCAGAAAAACAGGCGAAGGGTTACAAAAATAGCTCTAGTTACAGATTGGTAGACCCGATTTGAAATCCGACTTGTTGCTTGAAAAGCTGAAGATTAGGGGTAGATTTTATATAGAAAACATTGTTTCTGTAAAATGTTGGGAAAGGGGTCAAAACGGCAGTTTTTGTGAAAGTTGTTTTGAATTTAATGAATCTGCTAACTTCTGACATTTTTTACCGAAGCCATAAAATCAGGCGAAGGGTTACAAAAATAGCTCTAGTTACAGATTGGTGTACCCGATTTGAAATCCGACTTGTTGCTTGAAAAGCTGAAGATTAGGGGTAGATTTTATATAGAAAACATTGTTTTCTGTAAAATGTTGGGAAAGGGGTCAAAACGGCAGTTTTTGTGAAAGTTGTTTTGAATTTAATGAATCTGCTAACTTCTGACATTTTTTACCGAAGCCAGAAAATCAGGCGAAGGGTTACAAAAATAGCTCTAGTTACAGTTTGGTAGACCCGATTTGAAATCCGACTTGTTGCTTGAAAAGCTGAAGATTAGGGGTAGATTTTATATAGAATGTTTCTGTAAAATGTTGGGAAAGGGGTCAAAACGGCAGTTTTTGTGAAAGTTGTTTTGAATTTAATGAATCTGCTAACTTCTGACATTTTTTACCGAAGCCATAAAATCAGGCGAAGGGTTACAAAAATAGCTCTAGTTACAGTTTGGTAGACCCGATTTGAAATCCGACTTGTTGCTTGAAAAGCTGAAGATTAGGGGTAGATTTTATATAGAAAACATTGTTTCTGTAAAATGTTGGGAAAGGGGTCAAAACGGCAGTTTTTGTGAAAGTTGTTTTGAATTTAATGAATCTGCTAACTTCTGACATTTTTTACCGAAGCCAGAAAAACAGGCGAAGGGTTACAAAAATAGCTCTAGTTACAGATTGGTAGACCCGATTTGAAATCCGACTTGTTGCTTGAAAAGCTGAAGATTAGGGGTAGATTTTATATAGAAAACATTGTTTTCTGTAAAATGTTGGGAAAGGGGTCAAAACGGCAGTTTTTGTGAAAGTTGTTTTGAATTTAATGAATCTGCTAACTTCTGACATTTTTTACCGAAGCCAGAAAAACAGGCGAAGGGTTACAAAAATAGCTCTAGTTACAGATTGGTAGACCCGATTTGAAATCCGACTTGTTGCTTGAAAAGCTGAAGATTAGGGGTAGATTTTATATAGAAAACATTGTTTTCTGTAAAATGTTGGGAAAGGGGTCAAAACGGCAGTTTTTGTGAAAGTTGTTTTGAATTTAATGAATCTGCTAACTTCTGACATTTTTTACCGAAGCCAGAAAAACAGGCGAAGGGTTACAAAAATAGCTCTAGTTACAGTTTGGTAGACCCGATTTGAAATCCGACTTGTTGCTTGAAAAGCTGAAGATTAGGGGTAGATTTTATATAGAAAACATTGTTTCTGTAAAATGTTGGGAAAGGGGTCAAAACGGCAGTTTTTGTGAAAGTTGTTTTGAATTTAATGAATCTGCTAACTTCTGACATTTTTTACCGAAGCCATAAAATCAGGCGAAGGGTTACAAAAATAGCTCTAGTTACAGTTTGGTAGACCCGATTTGAAATCCGACTTGTTGCTTGAAAAGCTGAAGATTAGGGGTAGATTTTATATAGAAAACATTGTTTTCTGTAAAATGTTGGGAAAGGGGTCAAAACGGCAGTTTTTGTGAAAGTTGTTTTGAATTTAATGAATCTGCTAACTTCTGACATTTTTTACCGAAGCCAGAAAAACAGGCGAAGGGTTACAAAAATAGCTCTAGTTACAGATTGGTAGACCCGATTTGAAATCCGACTTGTTGCTTGAAAAGCTGAAGATTAGGGGTAGATTTTATATAGAAAACATTGTTTTCTGTAAAATGTTGGGAAAGGGGTCAAAACGGCAGTTTTTGTGAAAGTTGTTTTGAATTTAATGAATCTGCTAACTTCTGACATTTTTTACCGAAGCCAGAAAATCAGGCGAAGGGTTACAAAAATAGCTCTAGTTACAGATTGGTAGACCCGATTTGAAATCCGACTTGTTGCTTGAAAAGCTGAAGATTAGGGGTAGATTTTATATAGAAAACATTGTTTTCTGTAAAATGTTGGGAAAGGGGTCAAAACGGCAGTTTTTGTGAAAGTTGTTTTGAATTTAATGAATCTGCTAACTTCTGACATTTTTTACCGAAGCCAGAAAAACAGGCGAAGGGTTACAAAAATAGCTCTAGTTACAGTTTGGTAGACCCGATTTGAAATCCGACTTGTTGCTTGAAAAGCTGAAGATTAGGGGTAGATTTTATATAGAAAACATTGTTTTCTGTAAAATGTTGGGAAAGGGGTCAAAACGGCAGTTTTTGTGAAAGTTGTTTTGAATTTAATGAATCTGCTAACTTCTGACATTTTTTACCGAAGCCAGAAAAACAGGCGAAGGGTTACAAAAATAGCTCTAGTTACAGTTTGGTAGACCCGATTTGAAATCCGACTTGTTGCTTGAAAAGCTGAAGATTAGGGGTAGATTTTATATAGAAAACATTGTTTTCTGTAAAATGTTGGGAAAGGGGTCAAAACGGCAGTTTTTGTGAAAGTTGTTTTGAATTTAATGAATCTGCTAACTTCTGACATTTTTTACCGAAGCCAGAAAAACAGGCGAAGGGTTACAAAAATAGCTCTAGTTACAGTTTGGTAGACCCGATTTGAAATCCGACTTGTTGCTTGAAAAGCTGAAGATTAGGGGTAGATTTTATATAGAAAACATTGTTTTCTGTAAAATGTTGGGAAAGGGGTCAAAACGGCAGTTTTTGTGAAAGTTGTTTTGAATTTAATGAATCTGCTAACTTCTGACATTTTTTACCGAAGCCATAAAATCAGGCGAAGGGTTACAAAAATAGCTCTAGTTACAGATTGGTAGACCCGATTTGAAATCCGACTTGTTGCTTGAAAAGCTGAAGATTAGGGGTAGATTTTATATAGAAAACATTGTTTTCTGTAAAATGTTGGGAAAGGGGTCAAAACGGCAGTTTTTGTGAAAGTTGTTTTGAATTTAATGAATCTGCTAACTTCTGACATTTTTTACCGAAGCCAGAAAAACAGGCGAAGGGTTACAAAAATAGCTCTAGTTACAGTTTGGTAGACCCGATTTGAAATCCGACTTGTTGCTTGAAAAGCTGAAGATTAGGGGTAGATTTTATATAGAAAACATTGTTTCTGTAAAATGTTGGGAAAGGGGTCAAAACGGCAGTTTTTGTGAAAGTTGTTTTGAATTTAATGAATCTGCTAACTTCTGACATTTTTTACCGAAGCCATAAAATCAGGCGAAGGGTTACAAAAATAGCTCTAGTTACAGTTTGGTAGACCCGATTTGAAATCCGACTTGTTGCTTGAAAAGCTGAAGATTAGGGGTAGATTTTATATAGAAAACATTGTTTTCTGTAAAATGTTGGGAAAGGGGTCAAAACGGCAGTTTTTGTGAAAGTTGTTTTGAATTTAATGAATCTGCTAACTTCTGACATTTTTTACCGAAGCCAGAAAAACAGGCGAAGGGTTACAAAAATAGCTCTAGTTACAGATTGGTAGACCCGATTTGAAATCCGACTTGTTGCTTGAAAAGCTGAAGATTAGGGGTAGATTTTATATAGAAAACATTGTTTTCTGTAAAATGTTGGGAAAGGGGTCAAAACGGCAGTTTTTGTGAAAGTTGTTTTGAATTTAATGAATCTGCTAACTTCTGACATTTTTTACCGAAGCCAGAAAAACAGGCGAAGGGTTACAAAAATAGCTCTAGTTACAGATTGGTAGACCCGATTTGAAATCCGACTTGTTGCTTGAAAAGCTGAAGATTAGGGGTAGATTTTATATAGAAAACATTGTTTTCTGTAAAATGTTGGGAAAGGGGTCAAAACGGCAGTTTTTGTGAAAGTTGTTTTGAATTTAATGAATCTGCTAACTTCTGACATTTTTTACCGAAGCCAGAAAAACAGGCGAAGGGTTACAAAAATAGCTCTAGTTACAGTTTGGTAGACCCGATTTGAAATCCGACTTGTTGCTTGAAAAGCTGAAGATTAGGGGTAGATTTTATATAGAAAACATTGTTTTCTGTAAAATGTTGGGAAAGGGGTCAAAACGGCAGTTTTTGTGAAAGTTGTTTTGAATTTAATGAATCTGCTAACTTCTGACATTTTTTACCGAAGCCAGAAAAACAGGCGAAGGGTTACAAAAATAGCTCTAGTTACAGTTTGGTAGACCCGATTTGAAATCCGACTTGTTGCTTGAAAAGCTGAAGATTAGGGGTAGATTTTATATAGAAAACATTGTTTTCTGTAAAATGTTGGGAAAGGGGTCAAAACGGCAGTTTTTGTGAAAGTTGTTTTGAATTTAATGAATCTGCTAACTTCTGACATTTTTTACCGAAGCCAGAAAAACAGGCGAAGGGTTACAAAAATGGCTCTAGTTACAGATTGGTAGACCCGATTTGAAATCCGACTTGTTGCTTGAAAAGCTGAAGATTAGGGGTAGATTTTATATAGAAAACATTGTTTTCTGTAAAATGTTGGGAAAGGGGTCAAAACGGCAGTTTTTGTGAAAGTTGTTTTGAATTTAATGAATCTGCTAACTTCTGACATTTTTTACCGAAGCCAGAAAAACAGGCGAAGGGTTACAAAAATAGCTCTAGTTACAGTTTGGTATACCCGATTTGAAATCCGACTTGTTGCTTGAAAAGCTGAAGATTAGGGGTAGATTTTATATAGAAAACATTGTTTTCTGTAAAATGTTGGGAAAGGGGTCAAAACGGCAGTTTTTGTGAAAGTTGTTTTGAATTTAATGAATCTGCTAACTTCTGACATTTTTTACCGAAGCCAGAAAAACAGGCGAAGGGTTACAAAAATAGCTCTAGTTACAGATTGGTAGACCCGATTTGAAATCCGACTTGTTGCTTGAAAAGCTGAAGATTAGGGGTAGATTTTATATAGAAAACATTGTTTTCTGTAAAATGTTGGGAAAGGGGTCAAAACGGCAGTTTTTGTGAAAGTTGTTTTGAATTTAATGAATCTGCTAACTTCTGACATTTTTTACCGAAGCCAGAAAAACAGGCGAAGGGTTACAAAAATAGCTCTAGTTACAGATTGGTAGACCCGATTTGAAATCCGACTTGTTGCTTGAAAAGCTGAAGATTAGGGGTAGATTTTATATAGAAAACATTGTTTTCTGTAAAATGTTGGGAAAGGGGTCAAAACGGCAGTTTTTGTGAAAGTTGTTTTGAATTTAATGAATCTGCTAACTTCTGACATTTTTTACCGAAGCCAGAAAAACAGGCGAAGGGTTACAAAAATAGCTCTAGTTACAGTTTGGTAGACCCGATTTGAAATCCGACTTGTTGCTTGAAAAGCTGAAGATTAGGGGTAGATTTTATATAGAAAACATTGTTTTCTGTAAAATGTTGGGAAAGGGGTCAAAACGGCAGTTTTTGTGAAAGTTGTTTTGAATTTAATGAATCTGCTAACTTCTGACATTTTTTACCGAAGCCAGAAAAACAGGCGAAGGGTTACAAAAATAGCTCTAGTTACAGTTTGGTAGACCCGATTTGAAATCCGACTTGTTGCTTGAAAAGCTGAAGATTAGGGGTAGATTTTATATAGAAAACATTGTTTTCTGTAAAATGTTGGGAAAGGGGTCAAAACGGCAGTTTTTGTGAAAGTTGTTTTGAATTTAATGAATCTGCTAACTTCTGACATTTTTTACCGAAGCCAGAAAAACAGGCGAAGGGTTACAAAAATAGCTCTAGTTACAGATTGGTAGACCCGATTTGAAATCCGACTTGTTGCTTGAAAAGCTGAAGATTAGGGGTAGATTTTATATAGAAAACATTGTTTTCTGTAAAATGTTGGGAAAGGGGTCAAAACGGCAGTTTTTGTGAAAGTTGTTTTGAATTTAATGAATCTGCTAACTTCTGACATTTTTTACCGAAGCCAGAAAAACAGGCGAAGGGTTACAAAAATAGCTCT
This sequence comes from Salvelinus fontinalis, assembly GCF_029448725.1. Classification (NCBI taxonomy): domain Eukaryota; kingdom Metazoa; phylum Chordata; class Actinopteri; order Salmoniformes; family Salmonidae; genus Salvelinus; species Salvelinus fontinalis. The sequence continues at coordinate 24,264 of NW_026601185.1, forward strand.
AGTTACAGTTTGGTAGACCCGATTTGAAATCCGACTTGTTGCTTGAAAAGCTGAAGATTAGGGGTAGATTTTATATAGAAAACATTGTTTCTGTAAAATGTTGGGAAAGGGGTCAAAACGGCAGTTTTTGTGAAAGTTGTTTTGAATTTAATGAATCTGCTAACTTCTGACATTTTTTACCGAAGCCATAAAATCAGGCGAAGGGTTACAAAAATAGCTCTAGTTACAGTTTGGTAGACCCGATTTGAAATCCGACTTGTTGCTTGAAAAGCTGAAGATTAGGGGTAGATTTTATATAGAAAACATTGTTTTCTGTAAAATGTTGGGAAAGGGGTCAAAACGGCAGTTTTTGTGAAAGTTGTTTTGAATTTAATGAATCTGCTAACTTCTGACATTTTTTACCGAAGCCAGAAAAACAGGCGAAGGGTTACAAAAATAGCTCTAGTTACAGATTGGTAGACCCGATTTGAAATCCGACTTGTTGCTTGAAAAGCTGAAGATTAGGGGTAGATTTTATATAGAAAACATTGTTTTCTGTAAAATGTTGGGAAAGGGGTCAAAACGGCAGTTTTTGTGAAAGTTGTTTTGAATTTAATGAATCTGCTAACTTCTGACATTTTTTACCGAAGCCAGAAAAACAGGCGAAGGGTTACAAAAATAGCTCTAGTTACAGATTGGTAGACCCGATTTGAAATCCGACTTGTTGCTTGAAAAGCTGAAGATTAGGGGTAGATTTTATATAGAAAACATTGTTTTCTGTAAAATGTTGGGAAAGGGGTCAAAACGGCAGTTTTTGTGAAAGTTGTTTTGAATTTAATGAATCTGCTAACTTCTGACATTTTTTACCGAAGCCAGAAAAACAGGCGAAGGGTTACAAAAATAGCTCTAGTTACAGTTTGGTAGACCCGATTTGAAATCCGACTTGTTGCTTGAAAAGCTGAAGATTAGGGGTAGATTTTATATAGAAAACATTGTTTTCTGTAAAATGTTGGGAAAGGGGTCAAAACGGCAGTTTTTGTGAAAGTTGTTTTGAATTTAATGAATCTGCTAACTTCTGACATTTTTTACCGAAGCCAGAAAAACAGGCGAAGGGTTACAAAAATAGCTCTAGTTACAGTTTGGTAGACCCGATTTGAAATCCGACTTGTTGCTTGAAAAGCTGAAGATTAGGGGTAGATTTTATATAGAAAACATTGTTTTCTGTAAAATGTTGGGAAAGGGGTCAAAACGGCAGTTTTTGTGAAAGTTGTTTTGAATTTAATGAATCTGCTAACTTCTGACATTTTTTACCGAAGCCAGAAAAACAGGCGAAGGGTTACAAAAATAGCTCTAGTTACAGATTGGTAGACCCGATTTGAAATCCGACTTGTTGCTTGAAAAGCTGAAGATTAGGGGTAGATTTTATATAGAAAACATTGTTTTCTGTAAAATGTTGGGAAAGGGGTCAAAACGGCAGTTTTTGTGAAAGTTGTTTTGAATTTAATGAATCTGCTAACTTCTGACATTTTTTACCGAAGCCAGAAAAACAGGCGAAGGGTTACAAAAATAGCTCTAGTTACAGTTTGGTAGACCCGATTTGAAATCCGACTTGTTGCTTGAAAAGCTGAAGATTAGGGGTAGATTTTATATAGAAAACATTGTTTTCTGTAAAATGTTGGGAAAGGGGTCAAAACGGCAGTTTTTGTGAAAGTTGTTTTGAATTTAATGAATCTGCTAACTTCTGACATTTTTTACCGAAGCCAGAAAAACAGGCGAAGGGTTACAAAAATAGCTCTAGTTACAGATTGGTAGACCCGATTTGAAATCCGACTTGTTGCTTGAAAAGCTGAAGATTAGGGGTAGATTTTATATAGAAAACATTGTTTTCTGTAAAATGTTGGGAAAGGGGTCAAAACGGCAGTTTTTGTGAAAGTTGTTTTGAATTTAATGAATCTGCTAACTTCTGACATTTTTTACCGAAGCCAGAAAAACAGGCGAAGGGTTACAAAAATAGCTCTAGTTACAGATTGGTAGACCCGATTTGAAATCCGACTTGTTGCTTGAAAAGCTGAAGATTAGGGGTAGATTTTATATAGAAAACATTGTTTTCTGTAAAATGTTGGGAAAGGGGTCAAAACGGCAGTTTTTGTGAAAGTTGTTTTGAATTTAATGAATCTGCTAACTTCTGACATTTTTTACCGAAGCCAGAAAAACAGGCGAAGGGTTACAAAAATAGCTCTAGTTACAGTTTGGTAGACCCGATTTGAAATCCGACTTGTTGCTTGAAAAGCTGAAGATTAGGGGTAGATTTTATATAGAAAACATTGTTTCTGTAAAATGTTGGGAAAGGGGTCAAAACGGCAGTTTTTGTGAAAGTTGTTTTGAATTTAATGAATCTGCTAACTTCTGACATTTTTTACCGAAGCCATAAAATCAGGCGAAGGGTTACAAAAATAGCTCTAGTTACAGTTTGGTAGACCCGATTTGAAATCCGACTTGTTGCTTGAAAAGCTGAAGATTAGGGGTAGATTTTATATAGAAAACATTGTTTTCTGTAAAATGTTGGGAAAGGGGTCAAAACGGCAGTTTTTGTGAAAGTTGTTTTGAATTTAATGAATCTGCTAACTTCTGACATTTTTTACCGAAGCCAGAAAATCAGGCGAAGGGTTACAAAAATAGCTCTAGTTACAGATTGGTAGACCCGATTTGAAATCCGACTTGTTGCTTGAAAAGCTGAAGATTAGGGGTAGATTTTATATAGAAAACATTGTTTTCTGTAAAATGTTGGGAAAGGGGTCAAAACGGCAGTTTTTGTGAAAGTTGTTTTGAATTTAATGAATCTGCTAACTTCTGACATTTTTTACCGAAGCCAGAAAAACAGGCGAAGGGTTACAAAAATAGCTCTAGTTACAGTTTGGTAGACCCGATTTGAAATCCGACTTGTTGCTTGAAAAGCTGAAGATTAGGGGTAGATTTTATATAGAAAACATTGTTTTCTGTAAAATGTTGGGAAAGGGGTCAAAACGGCAGTTTTTGTGAAAGTTGTTTTGAATTTAATGAATCTGCTAACTTCTGACATTTTTTACCGAAGCCAGAAAAACAGGCGAAGGGTTACAAAAATAGCTCTAGTTACAGATTGGTAGACCCGATTTGAAATCCGACTTGTTGCTTGAAAAGCTGAAGATTAGGGGTAGATTTTATATAGAAAACATTGTTTTCTGTAAAATGTTGGGAAAGGGGTCAAAACGGCAGTTTTTGTGAAAGTTGTTTTGAATTTAATGAATCTGCTAACTTCTGACATTTTTTACCGAAGCCAGAAAAACAGGCGAAGGGTTACAAAAATAGCTCTAGTTACAGATTGGTAGACCCGATTTGAAATCCGACTTGTTGCTTGAAAAGCTGAAGATTAGGGGTAGATTTTATATAGAAAACATTGTTTTCTGTAAAATGTTGGGAAAGGGGTCAAAACGGCAGTTTTTGTGAAAGTTGTTTTGAATTTAATGAATCTGCTAACTTCTGACATTTTTTACCGAAGCCAGAAAAACAGGCGAAGGGTTACAAAAATAGCTCTAGTTACAGTTTGGTAGACCCGATTTGAAATCCGACTTGTTGCTTGAAAAGCTGAAGATTAGGGGTAGATTTTATATAGATGTGTAAAATGTTGGGAAAGGGGTCAAAACGGCAGTTTTTGTGAAAGTTGTTTTGAATTTAATGAATCTGCTAACTTCTGACATTTTTTACCGAAGCCAGAAAAACAGGCGAAGGGTTACAAAAATAGCTCTAGTTACAGTTTGGTAGACCCGATTTGAAATCCGACTTGTTGCTTGAAAAGCTGAAGATTAGGGGTAGATTTTATATAGAAAACATTGTTTCTGTAAAATGTTGGGAAAGGGGTCAAAACGGCAGTTTTTGTGAAAGTTGTTTTGAATTTAATGAATCTGCTAACTTCTGACATTTTTTACCGAAGCCATAAAATCAGGCGAAGGGTTACAAAAATAGCTCTAGTTACAGTTTGGTAGACCCGATTTGAAATCCGACTTGTTGCTTGAAAAGCTGAAGATTAGGGGTAGATTTTATATAGAAAACATTGTTTTCTGTAAAATGTTGGGAAAGGGGTCAAAACGGCAGTTTTTGTGAAAGTTGTTTTGAATTTAATGAATCTGCTAACTTCTGACATTTTTTACCGAAGCCAGAAAAACAGGCGAAGGGTTACAAAAATAGCTCTAGTTACAGATTGGTAGACCCGATTTGAAATCCGACTTGTTGCTTGAAAAGCTGAAGATTAGGGGTAGATTTTATATAGAAAACATTGTTTCTGTAAAATGTTGGGAAAGGGGTCAAAACGGCAGTTTTTGTGAAAGTTGTTTTGAATTTAATGAATCTGCTAACTTCTGACATTTTTTACCGAAGCCAGAAAAACAGGCGAAGGGTTACAAAAATAGCTCTAGTTACAGATTGGTAGACCCGATTTGAAATCCGACTTGTTGCTTGAAAAGCTGAAGATTAGGGGTAGATTTTATATAGAAAACATTGTTTTCTGTAAAATGTTGGGAAAGGGGTCAAAACGGCAGTTTTTGTGAAAGTTGTTTTGAATTTAATGAATCTGCTAACTTCTGACATTTTTTACCGAAGCCATAAAATCAGGCGAAGGGTTACAAAAATAGCTCTAGTTACAGTTTGGTAGACCCGATTTGAAATCCGACTTGTTGCTTGAAAAGCTGAAGATTAGGGGTAGATTTTATATAGAAAACATTGTTTTCTGTAAAATGTTGGGAAAGGGGTCAAAACGGCAGTTTTTGTGAAAGTTGTTTTGAATTTAATGAATCTGCTAACTTCTGACATTTTTTACCGAAGCCAGAAAAACAGGCGAAGGGTTACAAAAATAGCTCTAGTTACAGATTGGTAGACCCGATTTGAAATCCGACTTGTTGCTTGAAAAGCTGAAGATTAGGGGTAGATTTTATATAGAAAACATTGTTTTCTGTAAAATGTTGGGAAAGGGGTCAAAACGGCAGTTTTTGTGAAAGTTGTTTTGAATTTAATGAATCTGCTAACTTCTGACATTTTTTACCGAAGCCAGAAAAACAGGCGAAGGGTTACAAAAATAGCTCTAGTTACAGATTGGTAGACCCGATTTGAAATCCGACTTGTTGCTTGAAAAGCTGAAGATTAGGGGTAGATTTTATATAGAAAACATTGTTTTCTGTAAAATGTTGGGAAAGGGGTCAAAACGGCAGTTTTTGTGAAAGTTGTTTTGAATTTAATGAATCTGCTAACTTCTGACATTTTTTACCGAAGCCAGAAAAACAGGCGAAGGGTTACAAAAATAGCTCTAGTTACAGATTGGTAGACCCGATTTGAAATCCGACTTGTTGCTTGAAAAGCTGAAGATTAGGGGTAGATTTTATATAGAAAACATTGTTTTCTGTAAAATGTTGGGAAAGGGGTCAAAACGGCAGTTTTTGTGAAAGTTGTTTTGAATTTAATGAATCTGCTAACTTCTGACATTTTTTACCGAAGCCAGAAAAACAGGCGAAGGGTTACAAAAATAGCTCTAGTTACAGTTTGGTAGACCCGATTTGAAATCCGACTTGTTGCTTGAAAAGCTGAAGATTAGGGGTAGATTTTATATAGAAAACATTGTTTTCTGTAAAATGTTGGGAAAGGGGTCAAAACGGCAGTTTTTGTGAAAGTTGTTTTGAATTTAATGAATCTGCTAACTTCTGACATTTTTTACCGAAGCCAGAAAAACAGGCGAAGGGTTACAAAAATAGCTCTAGTTACAGATTGGTAGACCCGATTTGAAATCCGACTTGTTGCTTGAAAAGCTGAAGATTAGGGGTAGATTTTATATAGAAAACATTGTTTTCTGTAAAATGTTGGGAAAGGGGTCAAAACGGCAGTTTTTGTGAAAGTTGTTTTGAATTTAATGAATCTGCTAACTTCTGACATTTTTTACCGAAGCCAGAAAAACAGGCGAAGGGTTACAAAAATAGCTCTAGTTACAGATTGGTAGACCCGATTTGAAATCCGACTTGTTGCTTGAAAAGCTGAAGATTAGGGGTAGATTTTATATAGAAAACATTGTTTTCTGTAAAATGTTGGGAAAGGGGTCAAAACGGCAGTTTTTGTGAAAGTTGTTTTGAATTTAATGAATCTGCTAACTTCTGACATTTTTTACCGAAGCCAGAAAAACAGGCGAAGGGTTACAAAAATAGCTCTAGTTACAGTTTGGTAGACCCGATTTGAAATCCGACTTGTTGCTTGAAAAGCTGAAGATTAGGGGTAGATTTTATATAGAAAACATTGTTTTCTGTAAAATGTTGGGAAAGGGGTCAAAACGGCAGTTTTTGTGAAAGTTGTTTTGAATTTAATGAATCTGCTAACTTCTGACATTTTTTACCGAAGCCAGAAAAACAGGCGAAGGGTTACAAAAATAGCTCTAGTTACAGTTTGGTAGACCCGATTTGAAATCCGACTTGTTGCTTGAAAAGCTGAAGATTAGGGGTAGATTTTATATAGAAAACATTGTTTCTGTAAAATGTTGGGAAAGGGGTCAAAACGGCAGTTTTTGTGAAAGTTGTTTTGAACTTAATGAATCTGCTAACTTCTGACATTTTTTACCGAAGCCATAAAATCAGGCGAAGGGTTACAAAAATAGCTCTAGTTACAGTTTGGTAGACCCGATTTGAAATCCGACTTGTTGCTTGAAAAGCTGAAGATTAGGGGTAGATTTTATATAGAAAACATTGTTTTCTGTAAAATGTTGGGAAAGGGGTCAAAACGGCAGTTTTTGTGAAAGTTGTTTTGAATTTAATGAATCTGCTAACTTCTGACATTTTTTACCGAAGCCAGAAAAACAGGCGAAGGGTTACAAAAATAGCTCTAGTTACAGATTGGTAGACCCGATTTGAAATCCGACTTGTTGCTTGAAAAGCTGAAGATTAGGGGTAGATTTTATATAGAAAACATTGTTTCTGTAAAATGTTGGGAAAGGGGTCAAAACGGCAGTTTTTGTGAAAGTTGTTTTGAATTTAATGAATCTGCTAACTTCTGACATTTTTTACCGAAGCCATAAAATCAGGCGAAGGGTTACAAAAATAGCTCTAGTTACAGATTGGTAGACCCGATTTGAAATCCGACTTGTTGCTTGAAAAGCTGAAGATTAGGGGTAGATTTTATATAGAAAACATTGTTTTCTGTAAAATGTTGGGAAAGGGGTCAAAACGGCAGTTTTTGTGAAAGTTGTTTTGAATTTAATGAATCTGCTAACTTCTGACATTTTTTACCGAAGCCAGAAAAACAGGCGAAGGGTTACAAAAATAGCTCTAGTTACAGTTTGGTAGACCCGATTTGAAATCCGACTTGTTGCTTGAAAAGCTGAAGATTAGGGGTAGATTTTATATAGAAAACATTGTTTTCTGTAAAATGTTGGGAAAGGGGTCAAAACGGCAGTTTTTGTGAAAGTTGTTTTGAATTTAATGAATCTGCTAACTTCTGACATTTTTTACCGAAGCCAGAAAAACAGGCGAAGGGTTACAAAAATAGCTCTAGTTACAGATTGGTAGACCCGATTTGAAATCCGACTTGTTGCTTGAAAAGCTGAAGATTAGGGGTAGATTTTATATAGAAAACATTGTTTTCTGTAAAATGTTGGGAAAGGGGTCAAAACGGCAGTTTTTGTGAAAGTTGTTTTGAATTTAATGAATCTGCTAACTTCTGACATTTTTTACCGAAGCCAGAAAAACAGGCGAAGGGTTACAAAAATAGCTCTAGTTACAGATTGGTAGACCCGATTTGAAATCCGACTTGTTGCTTGAAAAGCTGAAGATTAGGGGTAGATTTTATATAGAAAACATTGTTTTCTGTAAAATGTTGGGAAAGGGGTCAAAACGGCAGTTTTTGTGAAAGTTGTTTTGAATTTAATGAATCTGCTAACTTCTGACATTTTTTACCGAAGCCAGAAAAACAGGCGAAGGGTTACAAAAATAGCTCTAGTTACAGATTGGTAGACCCGATTTGAAATCCGACTTGTTGCTTGAAAAGCTGAAGATTAGGGGTAGATTTTATATAGAAAACATTGTTTTCTGTAAAATGTTGGGAAAGGGGTCAAAACGGCAGTTTTTGTGAAAGTTGTTTTGAATTTAATGAATCTGCTAACTTCTGACATTTTTTACCGAAGCCAGAAAAACAGGCGAAGGGTTACAAAAATAGCTCTAGTTACAGATTGGTAGACCCGATTTGAAATCCGACTTGTTGCTTGAAAAGCTGAAGATTAGGGGTAGATTTTATATAGAAAACATTGTTTTCTGTAAAATGTTGGGAAAGGGGTCAAAACGGCAGTTTTTGTGAAAGTTGTTTTGAATTTAATGAATCTGCTAACTTCTGACATTTTTTACCGAAGCCAGAAAAACAGGCGAAGGGTTACAAAAATAGCTCTAGTTACAGATTGGTAGACCCGATTTGAAATCCGACTTGTTGCTTGAAAAGCTGAAGATTAGGGGTAGATTTTATATAGAAAACATTGTTTTCTGTAAAATGTTGGGAAAGGGGTCAAAACGGCAGTTTTTGTGAAAGTTGTTTTGAATTTAATGAATCTGCTAACTTCTGACATTTTTTACCGAAGCCAGAAAAACAGGCGAAGGGTTACAAAAATAGCTCTAGTTACAGATTGGTAGACCCGATTTGAAATCCGACTTGTTGCTTGAAAAGCTGAAGATTAGGGGTAGATTTTATATAGAAAACATTGTTTTCTGTAAAATGTTGGGAAAGGGGTCAAAACGGCAGTTTTTGTGAAAGTTGTTTTGAATTTAATGAATCTGCTAACTTCTGACATTTTTTACCGAAGCCAGAAAAACAGGCGAAGGGTTACAAAAATAGCTCTAGTTACAGATTGGTAGACCCGATTTGAAATCCGACTTGTTGCTTGAAAAGCTGAAGATTAGGGGTAGATTTTATATAGAAAACATTGTTTTCTGTAAAATGTTGGGAAAGGGGTCAAAACGGCAGTTTTTGTGAAAGTTGTTTTGAATTTAATGAATCTGCTAACTTCTGACATTTTTTACCGAAGCCAGAAAAACAGGCGAAGGGTTACAAAAATAGCTCTAGTTACAGATTGGTAGACCCGATTTGAAATCCGACTTGTTGCTTGAAAAGCTGAAGATTAGGGGTAGATTTTATATAGAAAACATTGTTTTCTGTAAAATGTTGGGAAAGGGGTCAAAACGGCAGTTTTTGTGAAAGTTGTTTTGAATTTAATGAATCTGCTAACTTCTGACATTTTTTACCGAAGCCAGAAAAACAGGCGAAGGGTTACAAAAATAGCTCTAGTTACAGTTTGGTAGACCCGATTTGAAATCCGACTTGTTGCTTGAAAAGCTGAAGATTAGGGGTAGATTTTATATAGAAAACATTGTTTTCTGTAAAATGTTGGGAAAGGGGTCAAAACGGCAGTTTTTGTGAAAGTTGTTTTGAATTTAATGAATCTGCTAACTTCTGACATTTTTTACCGAAGCCAGAAAAACAGGCGAAGGGTTACAAAAATAGCTCTAGTTACAGTTTGGTAGACCCGATTTGAAATCCGACTTGTTGCTTGAAAAGCTGAAGATTAGGGGTAGATTTTATATAGAAAACATTGTTTTCTGTAAAATGTTGGGAAAGGGGTCAAAACGGCAGTTTTTGTGAAAGTTGTTTTGAATTTAATGAATCTGCTAACTTCTGACATTTTTTACCGAAGCCATAAAATCAGGCGAAGGGTTACAAAAATAGCTCTAGTTACAGTTTGGTAGACCCGATTTGAAATCCGACTTGTTGCTTGAAAAGCTGAAGATTAGGGGTAGATTTTATATAGAAAACATTGTTTTCTGTAAAATGTTGGGAAAGGGGTCAAAACGGCAGTTTTTGTGAAAGTTGTTTTGAATTTAATGAATCTGCTAACTTCTGACATTTTTTACCGAAGCCAGAAAAACAGGCGAAGGGTTACAAAAATAGCTCTAGTTACAGATTGGTAGACCCGATTTGAAATCCGACTTGTTGCTTGAAAAGCTGAAGATTAGGGGTAGATTTTATATAGAAAACATTGTTTTCTGTAAAATGTTGGGAAAGGGGTCAAAACGGCAGTTTTTGTGAAAGTTGTTTTGAATTTAATGAATCTGCTAACTTCTGACATTTTTTACCGAAGCCAGAAAAACAGGCGAAGGGTTACAAAAATAGCTCTAGTTACAGATTGGTAGACCCGATTTGAAATCCGACTTGTTGCTTGAAAAGCTGAAGATTAGGGGTAGATTTTATATAGAAAACATTGTTTTCTGTAAAATGTTGGGAAAGGGGTCAAAACGGCAGTTTTTGTGAAAGTTGTTTTGAATTTAATGAATCTGCTAACTTCTGACATTTTTTACCGAAGCCAGAAAAACAGGCGAAGGGTTACAAAAATAGCTCTAGTTACAGTTTGGTAGACCCGATTTGAAATCCGACTTGTTGCTTGAAAAGCTGAAGATTAGGGGTAGATTTTATATAGAAAACATTGTTTTCTGTAAAATGTTGGGAAAGGGGTCAAAACGGCAGTTTTTGTGAAAGTTGTTTTGAATTTAATGAATCTGCTAACTTCTGACATTTTTTACCGAAGCCAGAAAATCAGGCGAAGGGTTACAAAAATAGCTCTAGTTACAGTTTGGTAGACCCGATTTGAAATCCGACTTGTTGCTTGAAAAGCTGAAGATTAGGGGTAGATTTTATATAGAAAACATTGTTTTCTGTAAAATGTTGGGAAAGGGGTCAAAACGGCAGTTTTTGTGAAAGTTGTTTTGAATTTAATGAATCTGCTAACTTCTGACATTTTTTACCGAAGCCAGAAAAACAGGCGAAGGGTTACAAAAATAGCTCTAGTTACAGATTGGTAGACCCGATTTGAAATCCGACTTGTTGCTTGAAAAGCTGAAGATTAGGGGTAGATTTTATATAGAAAACATTGTTTTCTGTAAAATGTTGGGAAAGGGGTCAAAACGGCAGTTTTTGTGAAAGTTGTTTTGAATTTAATGAATCTGCTAACTTCTGACATTTTTTACCGAAGCCAGAAAAACAGGCGAAGGGTTACAAAAATAGCTCTAGTTACAGATTGGTAGACCCGATTTGAAATCCGACTTGTTGCTTGAAAAGCTGAAGATTAGGGGTAGATTTTATATAGAAAACATTGTTTTCTGTAAAATGTTGGGAAAGGGGTCAAAACGGCAGTTTTTGTGAAAGTTGTTTTGAATTTAATGAATCTGCTAACTTCTGACATTTTTTACCGAAGCCAGAAAAACAGGCGAAGGGTTACAAAAATAGCTCTAGTTACAGTTTGGTAGACCCGATTTGAAATCCGACTTGTTGCTTGAAAAGCTGAAGATTAGGGGTAGATTTTATATAGAAAACATTGTTTTCTGTAAAATGTTGGGAAAGGGGTCAAAACGGCAGTTTTTGTGAAAGTTGTTTTGAATTTAATGAATCTGCTAACTTCTGACATTTTTTACCGAAGCCAGAAAAACAGGCGAAGGGTTACAAAAATAGCTCTAGTTACAGATTGGTAGACCCGATTTGAAATCCGACTTGTTGCTTGAAAAGCTGAAGATTAGGGGTAGATTTTATATAGAAAACATTGTTTTCTGTAAAATGTTGGGAAAGGGGTCAAAACGGCAGTTTTTGTGAAAGTTGTTTTGAATTTAATGAATCTGCTAACTTCTGACATTTTTTACCGAAGCCATAAAATCAGGCGAAGGGTTACAAAAATAGCTCTAGTTACAGATTGGTAGACCCGATTTGAAATCCGACTTGTTGCTTGAAAAGCTGAAGATTAGGGGTAGATTTTATATAGAAAACATTGTTTTCTGTAAAATGTTGGGAAAGGGGTCAAAACGGCAGTTTTTGTGAAAGTTGTTTTGAATTTAATGAATCTGCTAACTTCTGACATTTTTTACCGAAGCCAGAAAAACAGGCGAAGGGTTACAAAAATAGCTCTAGTTACAGATTGGTAGACCCGATTTGAAATCCGACTTGTTGCTTGAAAAGCTGAAGATTAGGGGTAGATTTTATATAGAAAACATTGTTTCTGTAAAATGTTGGGAAAGGGGTCAAAACGGCAGTTTTTGTGAAAGTTGTTTTGAATTTAATGAATCTGCTAACTTCTGACATTTTTTACCGAAGCCAGAAAAACAGGCGAAGGGTTACAAAAATAGCTCTAGTTACAGATTGGTAGACCCGATTTGAAATCCGACTTGTTGCTTGAAAAGCTGAAGATTAGGGGTAGATTTTATATAGAAAACATTGTTTTCTGTAAAATGTTGGGAAAGGGGTCAAAACGGCAGTTTTTGTGAAAGTTGTTTTGAATTTAATGAATCTGCTAACTTCTGACATTTTTTACCGAAGCCAGAAAAACAGGCGAAGGGTTACAAAAATAGCTCTAGTTACAGATTGGTAGACCCGATTTGAAATCCGACTTGTTGCTTGAAAAGCTGAAGATTAGGGGTAGATTTTATATAGAAAACATTGTTTTCTGTAAAATGTTGGGAAAGGGGTCAAAACGGCAGTTTTTGTGAAAGTTGTTTTGAATTTAATGAATCTGCTAACTTCTGACATTTTTTACCGAAGCCAGAAAAACAGGCGAAGGGTTACAAAAATAGCTCTAGTTACAGTTTGGTAGACCCGATTTGAAATCCGACTTGTTGCTTGAAAAGCTGAAGATTAGGGGTAGATTTTATATAGAAAACATTGTTTTCTGTAAAATGTTGGGAAAGGGGTCAAAACGGCAGTTTTTGTGAAAGTTGTTTTGAATTTAATGAATCTGCTAACTTCTGACATTTTTTACCGAAGCCAGAAAAACAGGCGAAGGGTTACAAAAATAGCTCTAGTTACAGTTTGGTAGACCCGATTTGAAATCCGACTTGTTGCTTGAAAAGCTGAAGATTAGGGGTAGATTTTATATAGAAAACATTGTTTTCTGTAAAATGTTGGGAAAGGGGTCAAAACGGCAGTTTTTGTGAAAGTTGTTTTGAATTTAATGAATCTGCTAACTTCTGACATTTTTTACCGAAGCCAGAAAAACAGGCGAAGGGTTACAAAAATAGCTCTAGTTACAGATTGGTAGACCCGATTTGAAATCCGACTTGTTGCTTGAAAAGCTGAAGATTAGGGGTAGATTTTATATAGAAAACATTGTTTTCTGTAAAATGTTGGGAAAGGGGTCAAAACGGCAGTTTTTGTGAAAGTTGTTTTGAATTTAATGAATCTGCTAACTTCTGACATTTTTTACCGAAGCCAGAAAAACAGGCGAAGGGTTACAAAAATAGCTCTAGTTACAGATTGGTAGACCCGATTTGAAATCCGACTTGTTGCTTGAAAAGCTGAAGATTAGGGGTAGATTTTATATAGAAAACATTGTTTTCTGTAAAATGTTGGGAAAGGGGTCAAAACGGCAGTTTTTGTGAAAGTTGTTTTGAATTTAATGAATCTGCTAACTTCTGACATTTTTTACCGAAGCCAGAAAAACAGGCGAAGGGTTACAAAAATAGCTCTAGTTACAGTTTGGTAGACCCGATTTGAAATCCGACTTGTTGCTTGAAAAGCTGAAGATTAGGGGTAGATTTTATATAGAAAACATTGTTTTCTGTAAAATGTTGGGAAAGGGGTCAAAACGGCAGTTTTTGTGAAAGTTGTTTTGAATTTAATGAATCTGCTAACTTCTGACATTTTTTACCGAAGCCAGAAAAACAGGCGAAGGGTTACAAAAATAGCTCTAGTTACAGTTTGGTAGACCCGATTTGAAATCCGACTTGTTGCTTGAAAAGCTGAAGATTAGGGGTAGATTTTATATAGAAAACATTGTTTTCTGTAAAATGTTGGGAAAGGGGTCAAAACGGCAGTTTTTGTGAAAGTTGTTTTGAATTTAATGAATCTGCTAACTTCTGACATTTTTTACCGAAGCCAGAAAAACAGGCGAAGGGTTACAAAAATAGCTCTAGTTACAGATTGGTAGACCCGATTTGAAATCCGACTTGTTGCTTGAAAAGCTGAAGATTAGGGGTAGATTTTATATAGAAAACATTGTTTTCTGTAAAATGTTGGGAAAGGGGTCAAAACGGCAGTTTTTGTGAAAGTTGTTTTGAATTTAATGAATCTGCTAACTTCTGACATTTTTTACCGAAGCCAGAAAAACAGGCGAAGGGTTACAAAAATAGCTCTAGTTACAGATTGGTAGACCCGATTTGAAATCCGACTTGTTGCTTGAAAAGCTGAAGATTAGGGGTAGATTTTATATAGAAAACATTGTTTTCTGTAAAATGTTGGGAAAGGGGTCAAAACGGCAGTTTTTGTGAAAGTTGTTTTGAATTTAATGAATCTGCTAACTTCTGACATTTTTTACCGAAGCCATAAAATCAGGCGAAGGGTTACAAAAATAGCTCTAGTTACAGTTTGGTAGACCCGATTTGAAATCCGACTTGTTGCTTGAAAAGCTGAAGATTAGGGGTAGATTTTATATAGAAAACATTGTTTTCTGTAAAATGTTGGGAAAGGGGTCAAAACGGCAGTTTTTGTGAAAGTTGTTTTGAATTTAATGAATCTGCTAACTTCTGACATTTTTTACCGAAGCCAGAAAAACAGGCGAAGGGTTACAAAAATAGCTCTAGTTACAGATTGGTAGACCCGATTTGAAATCCGACTTGTTGCTTGAAAAGCTGAAGATTAGGGGTAGATTTTATATAGAAAACATTGTTTTCTGTAAAATGTTGGGAAAGGGGTCAAAACGGCAGTTTTTGTGAAAGTTGTTTTGAATTTAATGAATCTGCTAACTTCTGACATTTTTTACCGAAGCCAGAAAAACAGGCGAAGGGTTACAAAAATAGCTCTAGTTACAGATTGGTAGACCCGATTTGAAATCCGACTTGTTGCTTGAAAAGCTGAAGATTAGGGGTAGATTTTATATAGAAAACATTGTTTTCTGTAAAATGTTGGGAAAGGGGTCAAAACGGCAGTTTTTGTGAAAGTTGTTTTGAATTTAATGAATCTGCTAACTTCTGACATTTTTTACCGAAGCCAGAAAAACAGGCGAAGGGTTACAAAAATAGCTCTAGTTACAGTTTGGTAGACCCGATTTGAAATCCGACTTGTTGCTTGAAAAGCTGAAGATTAGGGGTAGATTTTATATAGAAAACATTGTTTTCTGTAAAATGTTGGGAAAGGGGTCAAAACGGCAGTTTTTGTGAAAGTTGTTTTGAATTTAATGAATCTGCTAACTTCTGACATTTTTTACCGAAGCCAGAAAAACAGGCGAAGGGTTACAAAAATAGCTCTAGTTACAGATTGGTAGACCCGATTTGAAATCCGACTTGTTGCTTGAAAAGCTGAAGATTAGGGGTAGATTTTATATAGAAAACATTGTTTTCTGTAAAATGTTGGGAAAGGGGTCAAAACGGCAGTTTTTGTGAAAGTTGTTTTGAATTTAATGAATCTGCTAACTTCTGACATTTTTTACCGAAGCCAGAAAAACAGGCGAAGGGTTACAAAAATAGCTCTAGTTACAGTTTGGTAGACCCGATTTGAAATCCGACTTGTTGCTTGAAAAGCTGAAGATTAGGGGTAGATTTTATATAGAAAACATTGTTTTCTGTAAAATGTTGGGAAAGGGGTCAAAACGGCAGTTTTTGTGAAAGTTGTTTTGAATTTAATGAATCTGCTAACTTCTGACATTTTTTACCGAAGCCAGAAAAACAGGCGAAGGGTTACAAAAATAGCTCTAGTTACAGTTTGGTAGACCCGATTTGAAATCCGACTTGTTGCTTGAAAAGCTGAAGATTAGGGGTAGATTTTATATAGAAAACATTGTTTTCTGTAAAATGTTGGGAAAGGGGTCAAAACGGCAGTTTTTGTGAAAGTTGTTTTGAATTTAATGAATCTGCTAACTTCTGACATTTTTTACCGAAGCCAGAAAAACAGGCGAAGGGTTACAAAAATAGCTCTAGTTACAGATTGGTAGACCCGATTTGAAATCCGACTTGTTGCTTGAAAAGCTGAAGATTAGGGGTAGATTTTATATAGAAAACATTGTTTTCTGTAAAATGTTGGGAAAGGGGTCAAAACGGCAGTTTTTGTGAAAGTTGTTTTGAATTTAATGAATCTGCTAACTTCTGACATTTTTTACCGAAGCCAGAAAAACAGGCGAAGGGTTACAAAAATAGCTCTAGTTACAGATTGGTAGACCCGATTTGAAATCCGACTTGTTGCTTGAAAAGCTGAAGATTAGGGGTAGATTTTATATAGAAAACATTGTTTTCTGTAAAATGTTGGGAAAGGGGTCAAAACGGCAGTTTTTGTGAAAGTTGTTTTGAATTTAATGAATCTGCTAACTTCTGACATTTTTTACCGAAGCCAGAAAAACAGGCGAAGGGTTACAAAAATAGCTCTAGTTACAGATTGGTAGACCCGATTTGAAATCCGACTTGTTGCTTGAAAAGCTGAAGATTAGGGGTAGATTTTATATAGAAAACATTGTTTTCTGTAAAATGTTGGGAAAGGGGTCAAAACGGCAGTTTTTGTGAAAGTTGTTTTGAATTTAATGAATCTGCTAACTTCTGACATTTTTTACCGAAGCCAGAAAAACAGGCGAAGGGTTACAAAAATAGCTCTAGTTACAGTTTGGTAGACCCGATTTGAAATCCGACTTGTTGCTTGAAAAGCTGAAGATTAGGGGTAGATTTTATATAGAAAACATTGTTTTCTGTAAAATGTTGGGAAAGGGGTCAAAACGGCAGTTTTTGTGAAAGTTGTTTTGAATTTAATGAATCTGCTAACTTCTGACATTTTTTACCGAAGCCAGAAAAACAGGCGAAGGGTTACAAAAATAGCTCTAGTTACAGTTTGGTAGACCCGATTTGAAATCCGACTTGTTGCTTGAAAAGCTGAAGATTAGGGGTAGATTTTATATAGAAAACATTGTTTTCTGTAAAATGTTGGGAAAGGGGTCAAAACGGCAGTTTTTGTGAAAGTTGTTTTGAATTTAATGAATCTGCTAACTTCTGACATTTTTTACCGAAGCCAGAAAAACAGGCGAAGGGTTACAAAAATAGCTCTAGTTACAGATTGGTAGACCCGATTTGAAATCCGACTTGTTGCTTGAAAAGCTGAAGATTAGGGGTAGATTTTATATAGAAAACATTGTTTTCTGTAAAATGTTGGGAAAGGGGTCAAAACGGCAGTTTTTGTGAAAGTTGTTTTGAATTTAATGAATCTGCTAACTTCTGACATTTTTTACCGAAGCCAGAAAAACAGGCGAAGGGTTACAAAAATAGCTCTAGTTACAGTTTGGTAGACCCGATTTGAAATCCGACTTGTTGCTTGAAAAGCTGAAGATTAGGGGTAGATTTTATATAGAAAACATTGTTTCTGTAAAATGTTGGGAAAGGGGTCAAAACGGCAGTTTTTGTGAAAGTTGTTTTGAATTTAATGAATCTGCTAACTTCTGACATTTTTTACCGAAGCCATAAAATCAGGCGAAGGGTTACAAAAATAGCTCTAGTTACAGTTTGGTAGACCCGATTTGAAATCCGACTTGTTGCTTGAAAAGCTGAAGATTAGGGGTAGATTTTATATAGAAAACATTGTTTTCTGTAAAATGTTGGGAAAGGGGTCAAAACGGCAGTTTTTGTGAAAGTTGTTTTGAATTTAATGAATCTGCTAACTTCTGACATTTTTTACCGAAGCCAGAAAAACAGGCGAAGGGTTACAAAAATAGCTCTAGTTACAGATTGGTAGACCCGATTTGAAATCCGACTTGTTGCTTGAAAAGCTGAAGATTAGGGGTAGATTTTATATAGAAAACATTGTTTTCTGTAAAATGTTGGGAAAGGGGTCAAAACGGCAGTTTTTGTGAAAGTTGTTTTGAATTTAATGAATCTGCTAACTTCTGACATTTTTTACCGAAGCCAGAAAAACAGGCGAAGGGTTACAAAAATAGCTCTAGTTACAGATTGGTAGACCCGATTTGAAATCCGACTTGTTGCTTGAAAAGCTGAAGATTAGGGGTAGATTTTATATAGAAAACATTGTTTTCTGTAAAATGTTGGGAAAGGGGTCAAAACGGCAGTTTTTGTGAAAGTTGTTTTGAATTTAATGAATCTGCTAACTTCTGACATTTTTTACCGAAGCCAGAAAATCAGGCGAAGGGTTACAAAAATAGCTCTAGTTACAGTTTGGTAGACCCGATTTGAAATCCGACTTGTTGCTTGAAAAGCTGAAGATTAGGGGTAGATTTTATATAGAAAACATTGTTTTCTGTAAAATGTTGGGAAAGGGGTCAAAACGGCAGTTTTTGTGAAAGTTGTTTTGAATTTAATGAATCTGCTAACTTCTGACATTTTTTACCGAAGCCAGAAAATCAGGCGAAGGGTTACAAAAATAGCTCTAGTTACAGATTGGTAGACCCGATTTGAAATCCGACTTGTTGCTTGAAAAGCTGAAGATTAGGGGTAGATTTTATATAGAAAACATTGTTTTCTGTAAAATGTTGGGAAAGGGGTCAAAACGGCAGTTTTTGTGAAAGTTGTTTTGAATTTAATGAATCTGCTAACTTCTGACATTTTTTACCGAAGCCAGAAAAACAGGCGAAGGGTTACAAAAATAGCTCTAGTTACAGATTGGTAGACCCGATTTGAAATCCGACTTGTTGCTTGAAAAGCTGAAGATTAGGGGTAGATTTTATATAGAAAACATTGTTTTCTGTAAAATGTTGGGAAAGGGGTCAAAACGGCAGTTTTTGTGAAAGTTGTTTTGAATTTAATGAATCTGCTAACTTCTGACATTTTTTACCGAAGCCAGAAAAACAGGCGAAGGGTTACAAAAATAGCTCTAGTTACAGTTTGGTAGACCCGATTTGAAATCCGACTTGTTGCTTGAAAAGCTGAAGATTAGGGGTAGATTTTATATAGAAAACATTGTTTTCTGTAAAATGTTGGGAAAGGGGTCAAAACGGCAGTTTTTGTGAAAGTTGTTTTGAATTTAATGAATCTGCTAACTTCTGACATTTTTTACCGAAGCCAGAAAAACAGGCGAAGGGTTACAAAAATAGCTCTAGTTACAGATTGGTAGACCCGATTTGAAATCCGACTTGTTGCTTGAAAAGCTGAAGATTAGGGGTAGATTTTATATAGAAAACATTGTTTTCTGTAAAATGTTGGGAAAGGGGTCAAAACGGCAGTTTTTGTGAAAGTTGTTTTGAATTTAATGAATCTGCTAACTTCTGACATTTTTTACCGAAGCCAGAAAAACAGGCGAAGGGTTACAAAAATAGCTCTAGTTACAGTTTGGTAGACCCGATTTGAAATCCGACTTGTTGCTTGAAAAGCTGAAGATTAGGGGTAGATTTTATATAGAAAACATTGTTTTCTGTAAAATGTTGGGAAAGGGGTCAAAACGGCAGTTTTTGTGAAAGTTGTTTTGAATTTAATGAATCTGCTAACTTCTGACATTTTTTACCGAAGCCAGAAAAACAGGCGAAGGGTTACAAAAATAGCTCTAGTTACAGTTTGGTAGACCCGATTTGAAATCCGACTTGTTGCTTGAAAAGCTGAAGATTAGGGGTAGATTTTATATAGAAAACATTGTTTTCTGTAAAATGTTGGGAAAGGGGTCAAAACGGCAGTTTTTGTGAAAGTTGTTTTGAATTTAATGAATCTGCTAACTTCTGACATTTTTTACCGAAGCCAGAAAAACAGGCGAAGGGTTACAAAAATAGCTCTAGTTACAGATTGGTAGACCCGATTTGAAATCCGACTTGTTGCTTGAAAAGCTGAAGATTAGGGGTAGATTTTATATAGAAAACATTGTTTTCTGTAAAATGTTGGGAAAGGGGTCAAAACGGCAGTTTTTGTGAAAGTTGTTTTGAATTTAATGAATCTGCTAACTTCTGACATTTTTTACCGAAGCCAGAAAAACAGGCGAAGGGTTACAAAAATAGCTCTAGTTACAGATTGGTAGACCCGATTTGAAATCCGACTTGTTGCTTGAAAAGCTGAAGATTAGGGGTAGATTTTATATAGAAAACATTGTTTTCTGTAAAATGTTGGGAAAGGGGTCAAAACGGCAGTTTTTGTGAAAGTTGTTTTGAATTTAATGAATCTGCTAACTTCTGACATTTTTTACCGAAGCCAGAAAAACAGGCGAAGGGTTACAAAAATAGCTCTAGTTACAGTTTGGTAGACCCGATTTGAAATCCGACTTGTTGCTTGAAAAGCTGAAGATTAGGGGTAGATTTTATATAGAAAACATTGTTTTCTGTAAAATGTTGGGAAAGGGGTCAAAACGGCAGTTTTTGTGAAAGTTGTTTTGAATTTAATGAATCTGCTAACTTCTGACATTTTTTACCGAAGCCAGAAAAACAGGCGAAGGGTTACAAAAATAGCTCTAGTTACAGTTTGGTAGACCCGATTTGAAATCCGACTTGTTGCTTGAAAAGCTGAAGATTAGGGGTAGATTTTATATAGAAAACATTGTTTTCTGTAAAATGTTGGGAAAGGGGTCAAAACGGCAGTTTTTGTGAAAGTTGTTTTGAATTTAATGAATCTGCTAACTTCTGACATTTTTTACCGAAGCCAGAAAAACAGGCGAAGGGTTACAAAAATAGCTCTAGTTACAGATTGGTAGACCCGATTTGAAATCCGACTTGTTGCTTGAAAAGCTGAAGATTAGGGGTAGATTTTATATAGAAAACATTGTTTTCTGTAAAATGTTGGGAAAGGGGTCAAAACGGCAGTTTTTGTGAAAGTTGTTTTGAATTTAATGAATCTGCTAACTTCTGACATTTTTTACCGAAGCCAGAAAAACAGGCGAAGGGTTACAAAAATAGCTCTAGTTACAGATTGGTAGACCCGATTTGAAATCCGACTTGTTGCTTGAAAAGCTGAAGATTAGGGGTAGATTTTATATAGAAAACATTGTTTTCTGTAAAATGTTGGGAAAGGGGTCAAAACGGCAGTTTTTGTGAAAGTTGTTTTGAATTTAATGAATCTGCTAACTTCTGACATTTTTTACCGAAGCCAGAAAAACAGGCGAAGGGTTACAAAAATAGCTCTAGTTACAGATTGGTAGACCCGATTTGAAATCCGACTTGTTGCTTGAAAAGCTGAAGATTAGGGGTAGATTTTATATAGAAAACATTGTTTTCTGTAAAATGTTGGGAAAGGGGTCAAAACGGCAGTTTTTGTGAAAGTTGTTTTGAATTTAATGAATCTGCTAACTTCTGACATTTTTTACCGAAGCCAGAAAAACAGGCGAAGGGTTACAAAAATAGCTCTAGTTACAGATTGGTAGACCCGATTTGAAATCCGACTTGTTGCTTGAAAAGCTGAAGATTAGGGGTAGATTTTATATAGAAAACATTGTTTTCTGTAAAATGTTGGGAAAGGGGTCAAAACGGCAGTTTTTGTGAAAGTTGTTTTGAATTTAATGAATCTGCTAACTTCTGACATTTTTTACCGAAGCCAGAAAAACAGGCGAAGGGTTACAAAAATAGCTCTAGTTACAGTTTGGTAGACCCGATTTGAAATCCGACTTGTTGCTTGAAAAGCTGAAGATTAGGGGTAGATTTTATATAGAAAACATTGTTTCTGTAAAATGTTGGGAAAGGGGTCAAAACGGCAGTTTTTGTGAAAGTTGTTTTGAATTTAATGAATCTGCTAACTTCTGACATTTTTTACCGAAGCCAGAAAAACAGGCGAAGGGTTACAAAAATAGCTCTAGTTACAGATTGGTAGACCCGATTTGAAATCCGACTTGTTGCTTGAAAAGCTGAAGATTAGGGGTAGATTTTATATAGAAAACATTGTTTTCTGTAAAATGTTGGGAAAGGGGTCAAAACGGCAGTTTTTGTGAAAGTTGTTTTGAATTTAATGAATCTGCTAACTTCTGACATTTTTTACCGAAGCCAGAAAAACAGGCGAAGGGTTACAAAAATAGCTCTAGTTACAGATTGGTAGACCCGATTTGAAATCCGACTTGTTGCTTGAAAAGCTGAAGATTAGGGGTAGATTTTATATAGAAAACATTGTTTTCTGTAAAATGTTGGGAAAGGGGTCAAAACGGCAGTTTTTGTGAAAGTTGTTTTGAATTTAATGAATCTGCTAACTTCTGACATTTTTTACCGAAGCCAGAAAAACAGGCGAAGGGTTACAAAAATAGCTCTAGTTACAGATTGGTAGACCCGATTTGAAATCCGACTTGTTGCTTGAAAAGCTGAAGATTAGGGGTAGATTTTATATAGAAAACATTGTTTTCTGTAAAATGTTGGGAAAGGGGTCAAAACGGCAGTTTTTGTGAAAGTTGTTTTGAATTTAATGAATCTGCTAACTTCTGACATTTTTTACCGAAGCCAGAAAAACAGGCGAAGGGTTACAAAAATAGCTCTAGTTACAGTTTGGTAGACCCGATTTGAAATCCGACTTGTTGCTTGAAAAGCTGAAGATTAGGGGTAGATTTTATATAGAAAACATTGTTTTCTGTAAAATGTTGGGAAAGGGGTCAAAACGGCAGTTTTTGTGAAAGTTGTTTTGAATTTAATGAATCTGCTAACTTCTGACATTTTTTACCGAAGCCAGAAAAACAGGCGAAGGGTTACAAAAATAGCTCTAGTTACAGTTTGGTAGACCCGATTTGAAATCCGACTTGTTGCTTGAAAAGCTGAAGATTAGGGGTAGATTTTATATAGAAAACATTGTTTTCTGTAAAATGTTGGGAAAGGGGTCAAAACGGCAGTTTTTGTGAAAGTTGTTTTGAATTTAATGAATCTGCTAACTTCTGACATTTTTTACCGAAGCCAGAAAAACAGGCGAAGGGTTACAAAAATAGCTCTAGTTACAGTTTGGTAGACCCGATTTGAAATCCGACTTGTTGCTTGAAAAGCTGAAGATTAGGGGTAGATTTTATATAGAAAACATTGTTTTCTGTAAAATGTTGGGAAAGGGGTCAAAACGGCAGTTTTTGTGAAAGTTGTTTTGAATTTAATGAATCTGCTAACTTCTGACATTTTTTACCGAAGCCATAAAATCAGGCGAAGGGTTACAAAAATAGCTCTAGTTACAGTTTGGTAGACCCGATTTGAAATCCGACTTGTTGCTTGAAAAGCTGAAGATTAGGGGTAGATTTTATATAGAAAACATTGTTTTCTGTAAAATGTTGGGAAAGGGGTCAAAACGGCAGTTTTTGTGAAAGTTGTTTTGAATTTAATGAATCTGCTAACTTCTGACATTTTTTACCGAAGCCAGAAAAACAGGCGAAGGGTTACAAAAATAGCTCTAGTTACAGATTGGTAGACCCGATTTGAAATCCGACTTGTTGCTTGAAAAGCTGAAGATTAGGGGTAGATTTTATATAGAAAACATTGTTTTCTGTAAAATGTTGGGAAAGGGGTCAAAACGGCAGTTTTTGTGAAAGTTGTTTTGAATTTAATGAATCTGCTAACTTCTGACATTTTTTACCGAAGCCAGAAAAACAGGCGAAGGGTTACAAAAATAGCTCTAGTTACAGTTTGGTAGACCCGATTTGAAATCCGACTTGTTGCTTGAAAAGCTGAAGATTAGGGGTAGATTTTATATAGAAAACATTGTTTTCTGTAAAATGTTGGGAAAGGGGTCAAAACGGCAGTTTTTGTGAAAGTTGTTTTGAATTTAATGAATCTGCTAACTTCTGACATTTTTTACCGAAGCCAGAAAAACAGGCGAAGGGTTACAAAAATAGCTCTAGTTACAGATTGGTAGACCCGATTTGAAATCCGACTTGTTGCTTGAAAAGCTGAAGATTAGGGGTAGATTTTATATAGAAAACATTGTTTTCTGTAAAATGTTGGGAAAGGGGTCAAAACGGCAGTTTTTGTGAAAGTTGTTTTGAATTTAATGAATCTGCTAACTTCTGACATTTTTTACCGAAGCCAGAAAAACAGGCGAAGGGTTACAAAAATAGCTCTAGTTACAGTTTGGTAGACCCGATTTGAAATCCGACTTGTTGCTTGAAAAGCTGAAGATTAGGGGTAGATTTTATATAGAAAACATTGTTTTCTGTAAAATGTTGGGAAAGGGGTCAAAACGGCAGTTTTTGTGAAAGTTGTTTTGAATTTAATGAATCTGCTAACTTCTGACATTTTTTACCGAAGCCAGAAAAACAGGCGAAGGGTTACAAAAATAGCTCTAGTTACAGATTGGTAGACCCGATTTGAAATCCGACTTGTTGCTTGAAAAGCTGAAGATTAGGGGTAGATTTTATATAGAAAACATTGTTTTCTGTAAAATGTTGGGAAAGGGGTCAAAACGGCAGTTTTTGTGAAAGTTGTTTTGAATTTAATGAATCTGCTAACTTCTGACATTTTTTACCGAAGCCAGAAAAACAGGCGAAGGGTTACAAAAATAGCTCTAGTTACAGTTTGGTAGACCCGATTTGAAATCCGACTTGTTGCTTGAAAAGCTGAAGATTAGGGGTAGATTTTATATAGAAAACATTGTTTTCTGTAAAATGTTGGGAAAGGGGTCAAAACGGCAGTTTTTGTGAAAGTTGTTTTGAATTTAATGAATCTGCTAACTTCTGACATTTTTTACCGAAGCCAGAAAAACAGGCGAAGGGTTACAAAAATAGCTCTAGTTACAGTTTGGTAGACCCGATTTGAAATCCGACTTGTTGCTTGAAAAGCTGAAGATTAGGGGTAGATTTTATATAGAAAACATTGTTTTCTGTAAAATGTTGGGAAAGGGGTCAAAACGGCAGTTTTTGTGAAAGTTGTTTTGAATTTAATGAATCTGCTAACTTCTGACATTTTTTACCGAAGCCAGAAAATCAGGCGAAGGGTTACAAAAATAGCTCTAGTTACAGATTGGTAGACCCGATTTGAAATCCGACTTGTTGCTTGAAAAGCTGAAGATTAGGGGTAGATTTTATATAGAAAACATTGTTTTCTGTAAAATGTTGGGAAAGGGGTCAAAACGGCAGTTTTTGTGAAAGTTGTTTTGAATTTAATGAATCTGCTAACTTCTGACATTTTTTACCGAAGCCAGAAAAACAGGCGAAGGGTTACAAAAATAGCTCTAGTTACAGATTGGTAGACCCGATTTGAAATCCGACTTGTTGCTTGAAAAGCTGAAGATTAGGGGTAGATTTTATATAGAAAACATTGTTTTCTGTAAAATGTTGGGAAAGGGGTCAAAACGGCAGTTTTTGTGAAAGTTGTTTTGAATTTAATGAATCTGCTAACTTCTGACATTTTTTACCGAAGCCAGAAAAACAGGCGAAGGGTTACAAAAATAGCTCTAGTTACAGATTGGTAGACCCGATTTGAAATCCGACTTGTTGCTTGAAAAGCTGAAGATTAGGGGTAGATTTTATATAGAAAACATTGTTTTCTGTAAAATGTTGGGAAAGGGGTCAAAACGGCAGTTTTTGTGAAAGTTGTTTTGAATTTAATGAATCTGCTAACTTCTGACATTTTTTACCGAAGCCAGAAAAACAGGCGAAGGGTTACAAAAATAGCTCTAGTTACAGTTTGGTAGACCCGATTTGAAATCCGACTTGTTGCTTGAAAAGCTGAAGATTAGGGGTAGATTTTATATAGAAAACATTGTTTTCTGTAAAATGTTGGGAAAGGGGTCAAAACGGCAGTTTTTGTGAAAGTTGTTTTGAATTTAATGAATCTGCTAACTTCTGACATTTTTTACCGAAGCCAGAAAAACAGGCGAAGGGTTACAAAAATAGCTCTAGTTACAGATTGGTAGACCCGATTTGAAATCCGACTTGTTGCTTGAAAAGCTGAAGATTAGGGGTAGATTTTATATAGAAAACATTGTTTTCTGTAAAATGTTGGGAAAGGGGTCAAAACGGCAGTTTTTGTGAAAGTTGTTTTGAATTTAATGAATCTGCTAACTTCTGACATTTTTTACCGAAGCCAGAAAAACAGGCGAAGGGTTACAAAAATAGCTCTAGTTACAGTTTGGTAGACCCGATTTGAAATCCGACTTGTTGCTTGAAAAGCTGAAGATTAGGGGTAGATTTTATATAGAAAACATTGTTTTCTGTAAAATGTTGGGAAAGGGGTCAAAACGGCAGTTTTTGTGAAAGTTGTTTTGAATTTAATGAATCTGCTAACTTCTGACATTTTTTACCGAAGCCAGAAAAACAGGCGAAGGGTTACAAAAATAGCTCTAGTTACAGTTTGGTAGACCCGATTTGAAATCCGACTTGTTGCTTGAAAAGCTGAAGATTAGGGGTAGATTTTATATAGAAAACATTGTTTTCTGTAAAATGTTGGGAAAGGGGTCAAAACGGCAGTTTTTGTGAAAGTTGTTTTGAATTTAATGAATCTGCTAACTTCTGACATTTTTTACCGAAGCCAGAAAAACAGGCGAAGGGTTACAAAAATAGCTCTAGTTACAGTTTGGTAGACCCGATTTGAAATCCGACTTGTTGCTTGAAAAGCTGAAGATTAGGGGTAGATTTTATATAGAAAACAACCTCTAAATCATGTTTGATGCACTCTGGAAGTTAATTTTTTTTCAGTACTGTTTAATCAGGATGTTAGGAACACTGTGGACAGTTTTCAGCAAGTTGCAACATTGAAATACAGAAATAAACACTTTTCCAAAAACAAGCTCCAAATCATGTTGAAATACAGAAATAAAAACTTTTCCATAAACAAGCTCTAAATCATGTTTGATGCACTCTGGAAGTAATTTTTTTTTCAGTACTGTTTAATCAGGATGTTAGGAACACTGTGGACAGTTTTCAGCAAGTTGCAACATTGAAATACAGAAATAAACACTTTTCCAAAAACAAGCTCTAAATCATGTTGAAAAACAGAAATAATCACTTTTCAAAAACAAGCTTCAAATCATGTTGAAATACAGAAATTGACACTTTTCCAAAAACAAGCTCCAAATCATGTTGAAATACAGAAATTGACACTTTTCCATAAACAAGCTCTAAATCATGTTTGATGCACTCTGGAAGTTATTTTTTTTCAGTACTGTTTAATCAGGATGTTAGGAACACTGTGGACAGTTTTCAGCAAGTTGCAACATTGAAATACAGAAATAAACACTTTTCCAAAAACAAGCTCTAAATCATGTTGAAATACAGAAATTAACACTTTTCCATAAACAAGCTCTAAATCATGTTTGATGCACTCTGGAAGTTAATTTTTTTTCAGTACTGTTTAATCAGGATTTTAGGAACACTGTGGACAGTTTTCAGCAAGTTGCAACATTGAAATACAGAAATAAACACTTTTCCAAAAACAAGCTCCAAATCATGTTGAAATACAGAAATAAAAACTTTTCCATAAACAAGCTCTAAATCATGTTTGATGCACTCTGGAAGTTAATTTTTTTTCAGTACTGTTTAATCAGGATGTTAGGAACACTGTGGACAGTTTTCAGCAAGTTGCAACATTGAAATACAGAAATAAACACTTTTCCAAAAACAAGCTCCAAATCATGTTGAAATACAGAAATAAAAACTTTTCCATAAACAAGCTCTAAATCATGTTTGATGCACTCTGGAAGTTAATTTTTTTTCAGTACTGTTTAATCAGGATGTTAGGAACACTGTGGACAGTTTTCAGCAAGTTGCAACATTGAAATACAGAAATAAACACTTTTCCAAAAACAAGCTCTAAATCATGTTGAAATACAGAAATTAACACTTTTCCAAAAACAAGCTCCAAATCATGTTGAAATACAGAAATTGACACTTTTCCATAAACAAGCTCTAAATCATGTTTGATGCACTCTGGAAGTTAATTTTTTTTCAGTACTGTTTAATCAGGATGTTAGGAACACTGTGGACAGTTTTCAGCAAGTTGCAACATTGAAATACAGAAATTGACACTTTTCCAAAAACAAGCTCCAAATCATGTTGAAATACAGAAATTGACACTTTTCCATAAACAAGCTCTAAATCATGTTGAAATACAGAAATTGACACTTTTCCAAAAACAAGCTCCAAATCATGTTGAAATACAGAAATAAACACTTTTCCAAAAACAAGCTCTAAATCATGTTGAAATACAGAAATTAACACTTTTCCATAAACAAGCTCTAAATCATGTTTGATGCACTCTGGAAGTTAATTTTTTTTCAGTACTGTTTAATCAGGATGTTAGGAACACTGTGGACAGTTTTCAGCAAGTTTCAACATTGAAATACAGAAATAAACACTTTTCCAAAAACAAGCTCCAAATCATGTTGAAATACAGAAATAAAAACTTTTCCATAAACAAGCTCTAAATCATGTTTGATGCACTCTGGAAGTTAATTTTTTTTCAGTACTGTTTAATCAGGATGTTAGGAACACTGTGGACAGTTTTCAGCAAGTTGCAACATTGAAATACAGAAATAAACACTTTTCCAAAAACAAGCTCTAAATCATGTTGAAATACAGAAATAAACACTTTTCCAAAAACAAGCTCTAAATCATGTTGAAATACAGAAATTAACACTTTTCCAAAAACAAGCTCCAAATCATGTTGAAATACAGAAATTGACACTTTTCCATAAACAAGCTCTAAATCATGTTTGATGCACTCTGGAAGTAAATTTTTTTTCAGTACTGTTTAATCAGGATGTTAGGAACACTGTGGACAGTTTTCAGCAAGTTGCAACATTGAAATACAGAAATAAACACTTTTCCAAAAACAAGCTCTAAATCATGTTGAAAAACAGAAATAAGCACTTTTCAAAAACAAGCTTCAAATCATGTTGAAATACAGAAATTGACACTTTTCCAAAAACAAGCTCCAAATCATGTTGAAATACAGAAATTGACACTTTTCCATAAACAAGCTCTAAATCATGTTTGATGCACTCTGGAAGTTAATTTTTTTTCAGTACTGTTTAATCAGGATGTTAGGAACACTGTGGACAGTTTTCAGCAAGTTGCAACATTGAAATACAGAAATAAACACTTTTCCAAAAACAAGCTCCAAATCATGTTGAAATACAGAAATAAAAACTTTTCCATAAACAAGCTCTAAATCATGTTTGATGCACTCTGGAAGTTAATTTTTTTTCAGTACTGTTTAATCAGGATGTTAGGAACACTGTGGACAGTTTTCAGCAAGTTGCAACATTGAAATACAGAAATAAACACTTTTCCAAAAACAAGCTCTAAATCATGTTGAAATACAGAAATTGACACTTTTCCAAAAACAAGCTCCAAATCATGTTGAAATACAGAAATTGACACTTTTCCATAAACAAGCTCTAAATCATGTTTGATGCACTCTGGAAGTTAATTTTTTTTCAGTACTGTTTAATCAGGATGTTAGGAACACTGTGGACAGTTTTCAGCAAGTTGCAACATTGAAATACAGAAATAAACACTTTTCCAAAAACAAGCTCCAAATCATGTTGAAATACAGAAATAAAAACTTTTCCATAAACAAGCTCTAAATCATGTTTGATGCACTCTGGAAGTTAATTTTTTTTCAGTACTGTTTAATCAGGATGTTAGGAACACTGTGGACAGTTTTCAGCAAGTTGCAACATTGAAATACAGAAATAAACACTTTTCCAAAAACAAGCTCTAAATCATGTTGAAATACAGAAATTAACACTTTTCCAAAAACAAGCTCCAAATCATGTTGAAATACAGAAATTGACACTTTTCCATAAACAAGCTCTAAATCATGTTGAAATACAGAAATTGACACTTTTCCAAAAACAAGCTCCAAATCATGTTGAAATACAGAAATAAACACTTTTCCAAAAACAAGCTCTAAATCATGTTGAAATACAGAAATTAACACTTTTCCATAAACAAGCTCTAAATCATGTTTGATGCACTCTGGAAGTTAATTTTTTTTCAGTACTGTTTAATCAGGATGTTAGGAACACTGTGGACAGTTTTCAGCAAGTTGCAACATTGAAATACAGAAATAAACACTTTTCCAAAAACAAGCTCCAAATCATGTTGAAATACAGAAATAAAAACTTTTCCATAAACAAGCTCTAAATCATGTTTGATGCACTCTGGAAGTTAATTTTTTTTCAGTACTGTTTAATCAGGATGTTAGGAACACTGTGGACAGTTTTCAGCAAGTTGCAACATTGAAATACAGAAATAAACACTTTTCCAAAAACAAGCTCCAAATCATGTTGAAATACAGAAATAAAAACTTTTCCATAAACAAGCTCTAAATCATGTTTGATGCACTCTGGAAGTTAATTTTTTTTCAGTACTGTTTAATCAGGATGTTAGGAACACTGTGGACAGTTTTCAGCAAGTTGCAACATTGAAATACAGAAATAAACACTTTTCCAAAAACAAGCTCTAAATCATGTTGAAATACAGAAATTAACACTTTTCCAAAAACAAGCTCCAAATCATGTTGAAATACAGAAATTGACACTTTTCCATAAACAAGCTCTAAATCATGTTTGATGCACTCTGGAAGTTAATTTTTTTTCAGTACTGTTTAATCAGGATGTTAGGAACACTGTGGACAGTTTTCAGCAAGTTGCAACATTGAAATACAGAAATAAACACTTTTCCAAAAACAAGCTCTAAATCATGTTGAAATACAGAAATTGACACTTTTCCAAAAACAAGCTCCAAATCATGTTGAAATACAGAAATTGACACTTTTCCAAAAACAAGCTCCAAATCATGTTGAAATACAGAAATTAACACTTTTCCATAAACAAGCTCTAAATCATGTTTGATGCACTCTGGAAGTTAATTTTTTTCAGTACTGTTTAATCAGGATGTTAGGAACACTGTGGACAGTTTTCAGCAAGTTTCAACATTGAAATACAGAAATAAACACTTTTCCCGCATCTAAAAACAAGCTCTAAATCATGTTTGATGCACTCTGGAAGTTAATTTTTTTCAGTACTGTTTAATCAGGATGTTAGGAACACTGTGGACAGTTTTCAGCAAGTTGCAACATTGAAATACAGAAATAAACACTTTTCCAAAAACAAGCTCCAAATCATGTTGAAATACAGAAATAAACACTTTTCCATAAACAAGCTCTAAATCATGTTTGATGCACTCTGGAAGTTAATTTTTTTTCAGTACTGTTTAATCAGGATGTTAGGAACACTGTGGACAGTTTTCAGCAAGTTGCAACATTGAAATACAGAAATAAACACTTTTCCAAAAACAAGCTCCAAATCATGTTGAAATACAGAAATAAAAACTTTTCCATAAACAAGCTCTAAATCATGTTTGATGCACTCTGGAAGTTAA
Organism: Salvelinus fontinalis; assembly: GCF_029448725.1. Taxonomy (NCBI): domain Eukaryota; kingdom Metazoa; phylum Chordata; class Actinopteri; order Salmoniformes; family Salmonidae; genus Salvelinus; species Salvelinus fontinalis. Next base: position 55,485 of record NW_026601185.1, read on the forward strand.
TTTTTTTTCAGTACTGTTTAATCAGGATGTTAGGAACACTGTGGACAGTTTTCAGCAAGTTGCAACATTGAAATACAGAAATAAACACTTTTCCAAAAACAAGCTCCAAATCATGTTGAAATACAGAAATAAAAACTTTTCCATAAACAAGCTCTAAATCATGTTTGATGCACTCTGGAAGTTAATTTTTTTTCAGTACTGTTTAATCAGGATGTTAGGAACACTGTGGACAGTTTTCAGCAAGTTGCAACATTGAAATACAGAAATAAACACTTTTCCAAAAACAAGCTCTAAATCATGTTGAAATACAGAAATTAACACTTTTCCAAAAACAAGCTCCAAATCATGTTGAAATACAGAAATTGACACTTTTCCATAAACAAGCTCTAAATCATGTTTGATGCACTCTGGAAGTTAATTTTTTTTCAGTACTGTTTAATCAGGATGTTAGGAACACTGTGGACAGTTTTCAGCAAGTTGCAACATTGAAATACAGAAATAAACACTTTTCCAAAAACAAGCTCCAAATCATGTTGAAATACAGAAATAAAAACTTTTCCATAAACAAGCTCTAAATCATGTTTGATGCACTCTGGAAGTTAATTTTTTTTCAGTACTGTTTAATCAGGATGTTAGGAACACTGTGGACAGTTTTCAGCAAGTTGCAACATTGAAATACAGAAATAAACACTTTTCCAAAAACAAGCTCTAAATCATGTTGAAATACAGAAATAACACTTTTCCAAAAACAAGCTCTAAATCATGTTGAAATACAGAAATTGACACTTTTCCAAAAACAAGCTCCAAATCATGTTGAAATACAGAAATTGACACTTTTCCATAAACAAGCTCTAAATCATGTTGAAATACAGAAATTGACACTTTTCCAAAAACAAGCTCCAAATCATGTTGAAATACAGAAATAAACACTTTTCCAAAAACAAGCTCTAAATCATGTTGAAATACAGAAATTAACACTTTTCCATAAACAAGCTCTAAATCATGTTTGATGCACTCTGGAAGTTAATTTTTTTTCAGTACTGTTTAATCAGGATGTTAGGAACACTGTGGACAGTTTTCAGCAAGTTTCAACATTGAAATACAGAAATAAACACTTTTCCAAAAACAAGCTCCAAATCATGTTGAAATACAGAAATAAACTTTTCCATAAACAAGCTCTAAATCATGTTTGATGCACTCTGGAAGTTAATTTTTTTTCAGTACTGTTTAATCAGGATGTTAGGAACACTGTGGACAGTTTTCAGCAAGTTGCAACATTGAAATACAGAAATAAACACTTTTCCAAAAACAAGCTCTAAATCATGTTGAAATACAGAAATTAACACTTTTCCATAAACAAGCTCTAAATCATGTTTGATGCACTCTGGAAGTTAATTTTTTTTCAGTACTGTTTAATCAGGATGTTAGGAACACTGTGGACAGTTTTCAGCAAGTTGCAACATTGAAATACAGAAATAAACACTTTTCCAAAAACAAGCTCCAAATCATGTTGAAATACAGAAATTAACACTTTTCCATAAACAAGCTCTAAATCATGTTTGATGCACTCTGGAAGTTAATTTTTTTTCAGTACTGTTTAATCAGGATGTTAGGAACACTGTGGACAGTTTTCAGCAAGTTGCAACATTGAAATACAGAAATAAACACTTTTCCAAAAACAAGCTCTAAATCATGTTGAAATACAGAAATTAACACTTTTCCAAAAACAAGCTCCAAATCATGTTGAAATACAGAAATTGACACTTTTCCATAAACAAGCTCTAAATCATGTTTGATGCACTCTGGAAGTTAATTTTTTTTCAGTACTGTTTAATCAGGATGTTAGGAACACTGTGGACAGTTTTCAGCAAGTTGCAACATTGAAATACAGAAATAAACACTTTTCCAAAAACAAGCTCTAAATCATGTTGAAATACAGAAATAAAAACTTTTCCATAAACAAGCTCTAAATCATGTTTGATGCACTCTGGAAGTTAATTTTTTTTCAGTACTGTTTAATCAGGATGTTAGGAACACTGTGGACAGTTTTCAGCAAGTTGCAACATTGAAATACAGAAATAAACACTTTTCCAAAAACAAGCTCTAAATCATGTTGAAATACAGAAATTAACACTTTTCCAAAAACAAGCTCCAAATCATGTTGAAATACAGAAATTGACACTTTTCCAAAAACAAGCTCCAAATCATGTTGAAATACAGAAATTGACACTTTTCCATAAACAAGCTCTAAATCATGTTGAAATACAGAAATTGACACTTTTCCAAAAACAAGCTCCAAATCATGTTGAAATACAGAAATAAACACTTTTCCAAAAACAAGCTCTAAATCATGTTGAAATACAGAAATTAACACTTTTCCATAAACAAGCTCTAAATCATGTTTGATGCACTCTGGAAGTTAATTTTTTTCAGTACTGTTTAATCAGGATGTTAGGAACACTGTGGACAGTTTTCAGCAAGTTTCAACATTGAAATACAGAAATAAACACTTTTCCATAAACAAGCTCTAAATCATGTTTGATGCACTCTGGAAGTTAATTTTTTTTCAGTACTGTTTAATCAGGATGTTAGGAACACTGTGGACAGTTTTCAGCAAGTTGCAACATTGAAATACAGAAATAAACACTTTTCCAAAAACAAGCTCCAAATCATGTTGAAATACAGAAATAAAAACTTTTCCATAAACAAGCTCTAAATCATGTTTGATGCACTCTGGAAGTTAATTTTTTTTCAGTACTGTTTAATCAGGATGTTAGGAACACTGTGGACAGTTTTCAGCAAGTTGCAACATTGAAATACAGAAATAAACACTTTTCCAAAAACAAGCTCCAAATCATGTTGAAATACAGAAATAAAAACTTTTCCATAAACAAGCTCTAAATCATGTTTGATGCACTCTGGAAGTTAATTTTTTTTCAGTACTGTTTAATCAGGATGTTAGGAACACTGTGGACAGTTTTCAGCAAGTTGCAACATTGAAATACAGAAATAAACACTTTTCCAAAAACAAGCTCTAAATCATGTTGAAATACAGAAATTAACACTTTTCCAAAAACAAGCTCCAAATCATGTTGAAATACAGAAATTGACACTTTTCCATAAACAAGCTCTAAATCATGTTTGATGCACTCTGGAAGTTAATTTTTTTTCAGTACTGTTTAATCAGGATGTTAGGAACACTGTGGACAGTTTTCAGCAAGTTGCAACATTGAAATACAGAAATAAACACTTTTCCAAAAACAAGCTCTAAATCATGTTGAAATACAGAAATTAACACTTTTCCAAAAACAAGCTCCAAATCATGTTGAAATACAGAAATTGACACTTTTCCATAAACAAGCTCTAAATCATGTTGAAATACAGAAATTGACACTTTTCCATACAAGCTCTAATCATGTTGAAAACAGTGACACTTTTCACAAGCTCAATCATGTTGAAATACAGAAATAAACACTTTTCCAAAAACAAGCTCTAAATCATGTTGAAATACAGAAATTAACACTTTTCCATAAACAAGCTCTAAATCATGTTTGATGCACTCTGGAAGTTAATTTTTTTTCAGTACTGTTTAATCAGGATGTTAGGAACACTGTGGACAGTTTTCAGCAAGTTGCAACATTGAAATACAGAAATAAACACTTTTCCAAAAACAAGCTCCAAATCATGTTGAAATACAGAAATAAAAACTTTTCCATAAACAAGCTCTAAATCATGTTTGATGCACTCTGGAAGTTAATTTTTTTTCAGTACTGTTTAATCAGGATGTTAGGAACACTGTGGACAGTTTTCAGCAAGTTGCAACATTGAAATACAGAAATAAACACTTTTCCAAAAACAAGCTCTAAATCATGTTGAAATACAGAAATAAACACTTTTCCAAAAACAAGCTCTAAATCATGTTGAAATACAGAAATTAACACTTTTCCAAAAACAAGCTCCAAATCATGTTGAAATACAGAAATTGACACTTTTCCATAAACAAGCTCTAAATCATGTTTGATGCACTCTGGAAGTTAATTTTTTTTCAGTACTGTTTAATCAGGATGTTAGGAACACTGTGGACAGTTTTCAGCAAGTTGCAACATTGAAATACAGAAATAAACACTTTTCCAAAAACAAGCTCTAAATCATGTTGAAAACAGAAATAAGCACTTTTCAAAAACAAGCTTCAAATCATGTTGAAATACAGAAATTGACACTTTTCCAAAAACAAGCTCCAAATCATGTTGAAATACAGAAATTAACACTTTTCCATAAACAAGCTCTAAATCATGTTTGATGCACTCTGGAAGTTAATTTTTTTTCAGTACTGTTTAATCAGGATGTTAGGAACACTGTGGACAGTTTTCAGCAAGTTGCAACATTGAAATACAGAAATAAACACTTTTCCAAAAACAAGCTCCAAATCATGTTGAAATACAGAAATAAAAACTTTTCCATAAACAAGCTCTAAATCATGTTTGATGCACTCTGGAAGTTAATTTTTTTTCAGTACTGTTTAATCAGGATGTTAGGAACACTGTGGACAGTTTTCAGCAAGTTGCAACATTGAAATACAGAAATAAACACTTTTCCAAAAACAAGCTCTAAATCATGTTGAAATACAGAAATAAACACTTTTCCAAAAACAAGCTCTAAATCATGTTGAAATACAGAAATTAACACTTTTCCAAAAACAAGCTCCAAATCATGTTGAAATACAGAAATTGACACTTTTCCATAAACAAGCTCTAAATCATGTTTGATGCACTCTGGAAGTTAATTTTTTTTCAGTACTGTTTAATCAGGATGTTAGGAACACTGTGGACAGTTTTCAGCAAGTTGCAACATTGAAATACAGAAATAAACACTTTTCCAAAAACAAGCTCCAAATCATGTTGAAATACAGAAATAAAAACTTTTCCATAAACAAGCTCTAAATCATGTTTGATGCACTCTGGAAGTTAATTTTTTTTCAGTACTGTTTAATCAGGATGTTAGGAACACTGTGGACAGTTTTCAGCAAGTTGCAACATTGAAATACAGAAATAAACACTTTTCCAAAAACAAGCTCTAAATCATGTTGAAAAACAGAAATAATCACTTTTCAAAAACAAGCTTCAAATCATGTTGAAATACAGAAATTGACACTTTTCCAAAAACAAGCTCCAAATCATGTTGAAATACAGAAATTGACACTTTTCCATAAACAAGCTCTAAATCATGTTTGATGCACTCTGGAAGTTAATTTTTTTTCAGTACTGTTTAATCAGGATGTTAGGAACACTGTGGACAGTTTTCAGCAAGTTGCAACATTGAAATACAGAAATAAACACTTTTCCAAAAACAAGCTCTAAATCATGTTGAAATACAGAAATTAACACTTTTCCAAAAACAAGCTCTAAATCATGTTGAAATACAGAAATTGACACTTTTCCAAGTTAAACATTGTCAGTCTTTTCATACGTTAATCATGTTGAAATACAGAAATTGACACTTTTCCAAAAACAAGCTCCAAATCATGTTGAAATACAGAAATAAACACTTTTCCAAAAACAAGCTCCAAATCATGTTGAAATACAGAAATTAACACTTTTCCATAAACAAGCTCTAAATCATGTTTGATGCACTCTGGAAGTTAATTTTTTTTCAGTACTGTTTAATCAGGATGTTAGGAACACTGTGGACAGTTTTCAGCAAGTTGCAACATTGAAATACAGAAATAAACACTTTTCCAAAAACAGCTCCAAATCATGTTGAAATACAGAAATAAACTTTTCCATAAACAAGCTCTAAATCATGTTTGATGCACTCTGGAAGTTAATTTTTTTTCAGTACTGTTTAATCAGGATGTTAGGAACACTGTGGACAGTTTTCAGCAAGTTGCAACATTGAAATACAGAAATAAACACTTTTCCAAAAACAAGCTCCAAATCATGTTGAAATACAGAAATAAACACTTTTCCATAAACAAGCTCTAAATCATGTTTGATGCACTCTGGAAGTTAATTTTTTTTCAGTACTGTTTAATCAGGATGTTAGGAACACTGTGGACAGTTTTCAGCAAGTTGCAACATTGAAATACAGAAATAAACACTTTTCCAAAAACAAGCTCCAAATCATGTTGAAATACAGAAATAAAAACTTTTCCATAAACAAGCTCTAAATCATGTTTGATGCACTCTGGAAGTTAATTTTTTTTCAGTACTGTTTAATCAGGATGTTAGGAACACTGTGGACAGTTTTCAGCAAGTTGCAACATTGAAATACAGAAATAAACACTTTTCCAAAAACAAGCTCCAAATCATGTTGAAATACAGAAATAAAAACTTTTCCATAAACAAGCTCTAAATCATGTTTGATGCACTCTGGAAGTTAATTTTTTTTCAGTACTGTTTAATCAGGATGTTAGGAACACTGTGGACAGTTTTCAGCAAGTTGCAACATTGAAATACAGAAATAAACACTTTTCCAAAAACAAGCTCTAAATCATGTTGAAATACAGAAATTAACACTTTTCCAAAAACAAGCTCCAAATCATGTTGAAATACAGAAATTGACACTTTTCCATAAACAAGCTCTAAATCATGTTTGATGCACTCTGGAAGTTAATTTTTTTTCAGTACTGTTTAATCAGGATGTTAGGAACACTGTGGACAGTTTTCAGCAAGTTGCAACATTGAAATACAGAAATAAACACTTTTCCAAAAACAAGCTCTAAATCATGTTGAAATACAGAAATAAAAACTTTTCCATAAACAAGCTCTAAATCATGTTTGATGCACTCTGGAAGTTAATTTTTTTTCAGTACTGTTTAATCAGGATGTTAGGAACACTGTGGACAGTTTTCAGCAAGTTGCAACATTGAAATACAGAAATAAACACTTTTCCAAAAACAAGCTCTAAATCATGTTGAAATACAGAAATTAACACTTTTCCAAAAACAAGCTCTAAATCATGTTGAAATACAGAAATTGACACTTTTCCAAAAACAAGCTCCAAATCATGTTGAAATACAGAAATTGACACTTTTCCATAAACAAGCTCTAAATCATGTTGAAATACAGAAATTGACACTTTTCCAAAAACAAGCTCCAAATCATGTTGAAATACAGAAATAAACACTTTTCCAAAAACAAGCTCTAAATCATGTTGAAATACAGAAATTAACACTTTTCCATAAACAAGCTCTAAATCATGTTTGATGCACTCTGGAAGTTAATTTTTTTTCAGTACTGTTTAATCAGGATGTTAGGAACACTGTGGACAGTTTTCAGCAAGTTGCAACATTGAAATACAGAAATAAACACTTTTCAATAAACAAGCTCTAAATCATGTTTGATGCACTCTGGAAGTTAATTTTTTTTCAGTACTGTTTAATCAGGATGTTAGGAACACTGTGGACAGTTTTCAGCAAGTTGCAACATTGAAATACAGAAATAAACACTTTTCCAAAAACAAGCTCCAAATCATGTTGAAATACAGAAATAAAAACTTTTCCATAAACAAGCTCTAAATCATGTTTGATGCACTCTGGAAGTTAATTTTTTTTCAGTACTGTTTAATCAGGATGTTAGGAACACTGTGGACAGTTTTCAGCAAGTTGCAACATTGAAATACAGAAATAAACACTTTTCCAAAAACAAGCTCCAAATCATGTTGAAATACAGAAATAAAAACTTTTCCATAAACAAGCTCTAAATCATGTTTGATGCACTCTGGAAGTTAATTTTTTTTCAGTACTGTTTAATCAGGATGTTAGGAACACTGTGGACAGTTTTCAGCAAGTTGCAACATTGAAATACAGAAATAAACACTTTTCCAAAAACAAGCTCTAAATCATGTTGAAATACAGAAATTAACACTTTTCCAAAAACAAGCTCCAAATCATGTTGAAATACAGAAATTGACACTTTTCCATAAACAAGCTCTAAATCATGTTTGATGCACTCTGGAAGTTAATTTTTTTTCAGTACTGTTTAATCAGGATGTTAGGAACACTGTGGACAGTTTTCAGCAAGTTGCAACATTGAAATACAGAAATAAACACTTTTCCAAAAACAAGCTCTAAATCATGTTGAAATACAGAAATTAACACTTTTCCAAAAACAAGCTCCAAATCATGTTGAAATACAGAAATTGACACTTTTCCAAAAACAAGCTCCAAATCATGTTGAAATACAGAAATTGACACTTTTCCATAAACAAGCTCTAAATCATGTTGAACTACAGAAATTGACACTTTTCCAAAAACAAGCTCCAAATCATGTTGAAATACAGAAATAAACACTTTTCCAAAAACAAGCTCTAAATCATGTTGAAATACAGAAATTAACACTTTTCCATAAACAAGCTCTAAATCATGTTTGATGCACTCTGGAAGTTAATTTTTTTTCAGTACTGTTTAATCAGGATGTTAGGAACACTGTGGACAGTTTTCAGCAAGTTTCAACATTGAAATACAGAAATAAACACTTTTCCAAAAACAAGCTCCAAATCATGTTGAAATACAGAAATAAAAACTTTTCCATAAACAAGCTCTAAATCATGTTTGATGCACTCTGGAAGTTAATTTTTTTTCAGTACTGTTTAATCAGGATGTTAGGAACACTGTGGACAGTTTTCAGCAAGTTGCAACATTGAAATACAGAAATAAACACTTTTCCAAAAACAAGCTCTAAATCATGTTGAAATACAGAAATAACACTTTTCCAAAAACAAGCTCAAATCATGTTGAAATACAGAAATTAACACTTTTCCAAAAACAAGCTCCAAATCATGTTGAAATACAGAAATTGACACTTTTCCATAAACAAGCTCTAAATCATGTTTGATGCACTCTGGAAGTTAATTTTTTTTCAGTACTGTTTAATCAGGATGTTAGGAACACTGTGGACAGTTTTCAGCAAGTTGCAACATTGAAATACAGAAATAAACACTTTTCCAAAAACAAGCTCTAAATCATGTTGAAATACAGAAAAAACACTTTTCAAAAACAAGCTCAAATCATGTTGAAATACAGAAATTGACACTTTTCCAAAAACAAGCTCCAAATCATGTTGAAATACAGAAATTAACACTTTTCCATAAACAAGCTCTAAATCATGTTTGATGCACTCTGGAAGTTAATTTTTTTTCAGTACTGTTTAATCAGGATGTTAGGAACACTGTGGACAGTTTTCAGCAAGTTGCAACATTGAAATACAGAAATAAACACTTTTCCAAAAACAAGCTCCAAATCATGTTGAAATACAGAAATAAAAACTTTTCCATAAACAAGCTCTAAATCATGTTTGATGCACTCTGGAAGTTAATTTTTTTTCAGTACTGTTTAATCAGGATGTTAGGAACACTGTGGACAGTTTTCAGCAAGTTGCAACATTGAAATACAGAAATAAACACTTTTCCAAAAACAAGCTCTAAATCATGTTGAAATACAGAAATAAACACTTTTCCAAAAACAAGCTCAAATCATGTTGAAATACAGAAATTAACACTTTTCCAAAAACAAGCTCCAAATCATGTTGAAATACAGAAATTGACACTTTTCCATAAACAAGCTCTAAATCATGTTTGATGCACTCTGGAAGTTAATTTTTTTTCAGTACTGTTTAATCAGGATGTTAGGAACACTGTGGACAGTTTTCAGCAAGTTGCAACATTGAAATACAGAAATAAACACTTTTCCAAAAACAAGCTCCAAATCATGTTGAAATACAGAAATAAAAACTTTTCCATAAACAAGCTCTAAATCATGTTTGATGCACTCTGGAAGTTAATTTTTTTTCAGTACTGTTTAATCAGGATGTTAGGAACACTGTGGACAGTTTTCAGCAAGTTGCAACATTGAAATACAGAAATAAACACTTTTCCAAAAACAAGCTCTAAATCATCTTGAAAAACAGAAATAAGCACTTTTCAAAAACAAGCTTCAAATCATGTTGAAATACAGAAATTGACACTTTTCCAAAAACAAGCTCCAAATCATGTTGAAATACAGAAATTAACACTTTTCCATAAACAAGCTCTAAATCATGTTTGATGCACTCTGGAAGTTAATTTTTTTTCAGTACTGTTTAATCAGGATGTTAGGAACACTGTGGACAGTTTTCAGCAAGTTGCAACATTGAAATACAGAAATAAACACTTTTCCAAAAACAAGCTCCAAATCATGTTGAAATACAGAAATAAAAACTTTTCCATAAACAAGCTCTAAATCATGTTTGATGCACTCTGGAAGTTAATTTTTTTTCAGTACTGTTTAATCAGGATGTTAGGAACACTGTGGACAGTTTTCAGCAAGTTGCAACATTGAAATACAGAAATAAACACTTTTCCAAAAACAAGCTCTAAATCATGTTGAAATACAGAAATAAACACTTTTCCAAAAACAAGCTCTAAATCATGTTGAAATACAGAAATTAACACTTTTCCAAAAACAAGCTCCAAATCATGTTGAAATACAGAAATTAACACTTTTCCATAAACAAGCTCTAAATCATGTTTGATGCACTCTGGAAGTTAATTTTTTTTCAGTACTGTTTAATCAGGATGTTAGGAACACTGTGGACAGTTTTCAGCAAGTTGCAACATTGAAATACAGAAATAAACACTTTTCCAAAAACAAGCTCTAAATCATCTTGAAAAACAGAAATAAGCACTTTTCAAAAACAAGCTTCAAATCATGTTGAAATACAGAAATTGACACTTTTCCAAAAACAAGCTCCAAATCATGTTGAAATACAGAAATTAACACTTTTCCATAAACAAGCTCTAAATCATGTTTGATGCACTCTGGAAGTTAATTTTTTTTCAGTACTGTTTAATCAGGATGTTAGGAACACTGTGGACAGTTTTCAGCAAGTTTCAACATTGAAATACAGAAATAAACACTTTTCCAAAAACAAGCTCCAAATCATGTTGAAATACAGAAATTAACACTTTTCCATAAACAAGCTCTAAATCATGTTTGATGCACTCTGGAAGTTAATTTTTTTTCAGTACTGTTTAATCAGGATGTTAGGAACACTGTGGACAGTTTTCAGCAAGTTGCAACATTGAAATACAGAAATAAACACTTTTCCAAAAACAAGCTCTAAATCATGTTGAAATACAGAAATAAACACTTTTCCAAAAACAAGCTCTAAATCATGTTGAAATACAGAAATTAACACTTTTCCAAAAACAAGCTCCAAATCATGTTGAAATACAGAAATTGACACTTTTCCATAAACAAGCTCTAAATCATGTTTGATGCACTCTGGAAGTTAATTTTTTTTCAGTACTGTTTAATCAGGATGTTAGGAACACTGTGGACAGTTTTCAGCAAGTTGCAACATTGAAATACAGAAATAAACACTTTTCCAAAAACAAGCTCTAAATCATGTTGAAAAACAGAAATAAGCACTTTTCAAAAACAAGCTTCAAATCATGTTGAAATACAGAAATTGACACTTTTCCAAAAACAAGCTCCAAATCATGTTGAAATACAGAAATAAACACTTTTCCATAAACAAGCTCTAAATCATGTTTGATGCACTCTGGAAGTTAATTTTTTTTCAGTACTGTTTAATCAGGATGTTAGGAACACTGTGGACAGTTTTCAGCAAGTTGCAACATTGAAATACAGAAATAAACACTTTTCCAAAAACAAGCTCCAAATCATGTTGAAATACAGAAATAAACTTTTCCATAAACAAGCTCTAAATCATGTTTGATGCACTCTGGAAGTTAATTTTTTTTCAGTACTGTTTAATCAGGATGTTAGGAACACTGTGGACAGTTTTCAGCAAGTTGCAACATTGAAATACAGAAATAAACACTTTTCCAAAAACAAGCTCCAAATCATGTTGAAATACAGAAATAAACACTTTTCCATAAACAAGCTCTAAATCATGTTTGATGCACTCTGGAAGTTAATTTTTTTTCAGTACTGTTTAATCAGGATGTTAGGAACACTGTGGACAGTTTTCAGCAAGTTGCAACATTGAAATACAGAAATAAACACTTTTCCAAAAACAAGCTCCAAATCATGTTGAAATACAGAAATAAAAACTTTTCCATAAACAAGCTCTAAATCATGTTTGATGCACTCTGGAAGTTAATTTTTTTTCAGTACTGTTTAATCAGGATGTTAGGAACACTGTGGACAGTTTTCAGCAAGTTGCAACATTGAAATACAGAAATAAACACTTTTCCAAAAACAAGCTCCAAATCATGTTGAAATACAGAAATAAAAACTTTTCCATAAACAAGCTCTAAATCATGTTTGATGCACTCTGGAAGTTAATTTTTTTTCAGTACTGTTTAATCAGGATGTTAGGAACACTGTGGACAGTTTTCAGCAAGTTGCAACATTGAAATACAGAAATAAACACTTTTCCAAAAACAAGCTCTAAATCATGTTGAAATACAGAAATTAACACTTTTCCAAAAACAAGCTCCAAATCATGTTGAAATACAGAAATTGACACTTTTCCATAAACAAGCTCTAAATCATGTTTGATGCACTCTGGAAGTTAATTTTTTTTCAGTACTGTTTAATCAGGATGTTAGGAACACTGTGGACAGTTTTCAGCAAGTTGCAACATTGAAATACAGAAATAAACACTTTTCCAAAAACAAGCTCCAAATCATGTTGAAATACAGAAATAAAAACTTTTCCATAAACAAGCTCTAAATCATGTTTGATGCACTCTGGAAGTTAATTTTTTTTCAGTACTGTTTAATCAGGATGTTAGGAACACTGTGGACAGTTTTCAGCAAGTTGCAACATTGAAATACAGAAATAAACACTTTTCCAAAAACAAGCTCTAAATCATGTTGAAATACAGAAATTAACACTTTTCCAAAAACAAGCTCCAAATCATGTTGAAATACTGAAATTGACACTTTTCCATAAACAAGCTCTAAATCATGTTGAAATACAGAAATTGACACTTTTCCAGAAACAAGCTCTCAATCATGTTGAAATACAGAAATAAACACTTTTCCAAAAACAAGCTCCAAATCATGTTGAAATACAGAAATAAACACTTTTCCATAAACAAGCTCTAAATCATGTTTGATGCACTCTGGAAGTTAATTTTTTTTCAGTACTGTTTAATCAGGATGTTAGGAACACTGTGGACAGTTTTCAGCAAGTTGCAACATTGAAATACAGAAATAAACACTTTTCCAAAAACAAGCTCTAAATCATGTTGAAATACAGAAATAAACACTTTTCCAAAAACAAGCTCTAAATCATGTTGAAATACAGAAATTAACACTTTTCCAAAAACAAGCTCCAAATCATGTTGAAATACAGAAATTGACACTTTTCCATAAACAAGCTCTAAATCATGTTTGATGCACTCTGGAAGTTAATTTTTTTTCAGTACTGTTTAATCAGGATGTTAGGAACACTGTGGACAGTTTTCAGCAAGTTGCAACATTGAAATACAGAAATAAACACTTTTCCAAAAACAAGCTTCAAATCATGTTGAAATACAGAAATTGACACTTTTCCAAAAACAAGCTCCAAATCATGTTGAAATACAGAAATAAACACTTTTCCATAAACAAGCTCTAAATCATGTTTGATGCACTCTGGAAGTTAATTTTTTTTCAGTACTGTTTAATCAGGATGTTAGGAACACTGTGGACAGTTTTCAGCAAGTTGCAACATTGAAATACAGCAATAAACACTTTTCCAAAAACAAGCTCTAAATCATGTTGAAAAACAGAAATAAGCACTTTTCAAAAACAAGTTTCAAATCATGTTGAAATACAGAAATTGACACTTTTCCAAAAACAAGCTCCAAATCATGTTGAAATACAGAAATAAACACTTTTCCATAAACAAGCTCTAAATCATGTTTGATGCACTCTGGAAGTTAATTTTTTTTCAGTACTGTTTAATCAGGATGTTAGGAACACTGTGGACAGTTTTCAGCAAGTTGCAACATTGAAATACAGAAATAAACACTTTTCCAAAAACAAGCTCTAAATCATGTTGAAAAACAGAAATAAGCACTTTTCAAAAACAAGCTTCAAATCATGTTGAAATACAGAAATTGACACTTTTCCAAAAACAAGCTCCAAATCATGTTGAAATACAGAAATAAACACTTTTCCATAAACAAGCTCTAAATCATGTTTGATGCACTCTGGAAGTTAATTTTTTTTCAGTACTGTTTAATCAGGATGTTAGGAACACTGTGGACAGTTTTCAGCAAGTTGCAACATTGAAATACAGAAATAAACACTTTTCCAAAAACAAGCTCTAAATCATGTTGAAATACAGAAATAACACTTTTCCAAAAACAAGCTCTCAAATCATGTTGAAATACAGAAATTGACACTTTTCCATAAACAAGCTCTAAATCATGTTTGATGCACTCTGGAAGTTAATTTTTTTTCAGTACTGTTTAATCAGGATGTTAGGAACACTGTGGACAGTTTTCAGCAAGTTGCAACATTGAAATACAAAAATAAACACTTTTCCATAAACAAGCTCTAAATCATGTTTGATGCACTCTGGAAGTTAATTTTTTTTCAGTACTGTTTAATCAGGATGTTAGGAACACTGTGGACAGTTTTCAGCAAGTTGCAACATTGAAATACAGAAATAAACACTTTTCCAAAAACAAGCTCTAAATCATGTTGAAATACAGAAATAAGCACTTTTCCAAAAACAAGCTTCAAATCATGTTGAAATACAGAAATTGACACTTTTCCATAAACAAGCTCTAAATCATGTTTGATGCACTCTGGAAGTTAATTTTTTTTCAGTACTGTTTAATCAGGATGTTAGGAACACTGTGGACAGTTTTCAGCAAGTTGCAACATTGAAATACAGAAATAAACACTTTTCCAAAAACAAGCTCTAAATCATGTTGAAATACAGAAATAAACACTTTTCCAAAAACAAGCTCTAAATCATGTTGAAATACAGAAATTAACACTTTTCCAAAAACAAGCTCCAAATCATGTTGAAATACAGAAATAAACACTTTTCCATAAACAAGCTCTAAATCATGTTTGATGCACTCTGGAAGTTAATTTTTTTTCAGTACTGTTTAATCAGGATGTTAGGAACACTGTG
>NW_026601186.1:0-25000 GCF_029448725.1 Salvelinus fontinalis
TATGTGAGGTGTAATGTGTGGTTGTTCCTATGTGAGGTGCAATGTGTGGTTGTTTCTATGTGAGGTGTAATGTGTGGTTGTTCCTATGTGAGGTGTAATGTGTGGTTGTTCCTATGTGAGGTGCAATGTGTGGTTGTTTCTATGTGAGGTGTAATGTGTGGTTGTTTCTATGTGAGGTGTAATGTGTGGTTGTTTCTATGTGAGGTGTAATGTGTGGTTGTTTCTATGTGAGGTGTAATGTGTGGTTGTTACTATGTGAGGTGTAATGCGTGGTTGTTTCTATGTGAGGTGTAATGTGTGGTTGTTTCTATGTGAGGTGTAATGTGTGGTTGTTCCTATGTGAGGTGTAATGTGTGGTTGTTCCTATGTGAGGTGTAATGCGTGGTTGTTCCTATATGAGGTGTAATGTGTGGTTGTTCCTATGTGAGGTGTAATGTGTGGTTGTTTCTATGTGAGGTTTAATGTTTGGTTGTTCCTATGTGAGGTGTAATGTGTGGTTGTTTTAACCTGTCTAGGATGAGGGTGCCGCTAGCGACACTCCCCCCCCACCCCCACTGAAAAACCAGTGCCGCGAAATTCAAAAAAAATATTTTTTTAAAATATTTAACTTTCACACATTAAAGTCCAATACAGCTAATGAAAGACACAGATCTTGTGAATCCAGCCAACATGTCCGATCTTTAAAATGTTTTACAGGGAAGACACAATATGTAAAGATGTACATCTATTACCTAAAAACACATGAGCATAATCCACCATCTTTTATTTGTCCACCAACACCAGTAGCTATTACCAATTCGGCTAAACTAAGATATTTATAGCCCCTAACCAAGAAAAAAACTCATCAGATGACAGTCTGATAACATATTTATGGTATGGGATAGGTTTTGTTAGAAAAAAGTGCATATTTCAGGTAGATGGCATAGGTTACAATTGCACCCACCGTCACAAATGGACTAGAAAAACTACATAGAGCAACGTGTTTACCTACTTACTAATCATCAAACATTTCGTAAAAATACACAGCATACACTAATCGAAAGACACAGATCCTGTGAATACAGACAATATTTCAGATTTTCTAAGTGTCTTACAGCGAAAACACAATAAATCGTTATATTAGCATAGCACATAGCACATAGCAGCCCAGCATTGATTCTAGCCAAAGTGAGCGATAACGTCAACATCGCCAAAATATATTAATTTTTTCACTAACCTTCTCAGAATTCTTCAGATGACACTCCTGTAACATCATATTACACAATCCATATAGAGTTTGATCGAAAATGTTTATATTTAGCCACCAAAATCATGGTTAGACAATGTGAAATGTAGCCCAGCTGGTGAGAAAATGTCCGTGCGCCATATTAGACAGTGATCTACTCTTATACATAAATACTCATAAACGTGACTAAAAAATATAGGGTGGACAGGGATTGATAGACAATTTAATTCTTAATACAATCGCGGAATTACATTTTTTAAATTATCCTTACTTTTCAATACAGTTTGCGCCAAGCGAAGCTACGTCAAAAAACATGGCATCCTAAGCCACTAACATTTTTCGACAGAAACACGATTTATCATAATAAAAATGTCCTACTTTGAGCTGTTCTTCCATCAGTATCTTGGGCAAAGGATCCTTTCTTGGGTCTAATCGTCTTTTGGTGGAAAGCTGTCCTCTTGCCATGTGGAAATGCCAACTGCGTTCGGGATGAACTGGAAGCGTGCCCAGCAATTCACAGCGTTTCAGAAATAAATGTCCCAAAATCGCACTAAACGGATATAAATTGCTATAAAACGCTTTAAATTAACTACCTTATGATGTTTTTAACTCCCATAACGAGTAGAAACATGACCAGAGTAATATTACTCCCTCCACTAATGCTTGGAACAAGTGCGGGTCGATGTCCCCCAGGCGCATTACGCAGCAAGAAAAGAGTTCCTAGCTACAGGGTTTTTTAATTTGTAGTGCCTGTGAACGCGCAATCGACCCCATTCAAATCGTCATCACGTAAAGGCATCCAGGGGAAGACGTAAGCAGTGTCCGTATACTCATAGCAATAACTGGGGCCTTTTAACTGACTCCAGATCAGGGGCCAAAATTTCTGAAATCTGACTCCATGTCAGGGAAATTGCTGTAGAATGACTTCTGTTCCACTTAGAGACAAAATTTCAACTCCTATAGAAACTATAGACTGTTTTCTATCCAATAATAATAATAATATGCATATTGTACGACCAAGAATTTTGTGGGAAGCCGTTTCAAAAATTACACGATTAGCATAAATAGTGACAACAGCGCCCCCATCCTCAACATGTGTGGTTGTTTCTATGTGAGGTGTAATGTGTGGTTGTTTCTATGTGAGGTTTAATGTTTGGTTGTTCCTATGTGAGGTGTAATGTGTGGTTGTTTTAATGTGTGGTTGTTTCTATGTGAGGTGTAATGTGTGGTTGTTTCTATGTGAGGTGTAATGTGTGGTTGTTTCTATGTGAGGTGTAATGTGTGGTTGTTCCTATGTGAGGTGTAATGTGTGGTTGTTTCTATGTGAGGTGTAATGTGTGGTTGTTTCTATGTGAGGTGTAATGTGTGGTTGTTTCTATGTGAGGTGTAATGTGTGGTTGTTTCTATGTGAGGTGTAATGTGTGGTTGTTTCTATGTGAGGTGTAATGTGTGGTTGTTCCTATGTGAGGTTTAATGTTTGGTTGTTCCTATGTGAGGTGTAATGTGTGGTTGTTTTAATGTGTGGTTGTTTCTATGTGAGGTGTAATGTGTGGTTGTTTCTATGTGAGGTTTAATGTGTGGTTGTTCCTATGTGAGGTGTAATGTGTGGTTGTTCCTATGTGAGGTGTAATGCGTGGTTGTTCCTATGTGAGGTGTAATGTGTGGTTGTTCCTATGTGAGGTGTAATGCGTGGTTGTTCCTATATGAGGTGTAATGTGTGGTTGTTCCTATGTGAGGTGTAATGTGTGGTTGTTTCTATGTGAGGTGTAATGTGTGGTTGTTTCTATGTGAGGTGTAATGTGTGGTTGTTCCTATGTGAGGTGTAATGTGTGGTTGTTCCTATGTGTGGTTGTTTCTATGTGAGGTGTAATGTGTGGTTGTTTCTATGTGAGGTTTAATGTGTGGTTGTTTCTATGTGAGGTGTAATGTGTGGTTGTTCCTATGTGTGGTTGTTTCTATGTGAGGTGTAATGTGTGGTTGTTTCTATGTGAGGTTTAATGTTTGGTTGTTCCTATGTGAGGTGTAATGTGTGGTTGTTTTAATGTGTGGTTGTTTCTATGTGAGGTGTAATGTGTGGTTGTTTCTATGTGAGGTTTAATGTGTGGTTGTTTCTATGTGAGGTGTAATGTGTGGTTGTTCCTATGTGAGGTGTAATGTGTGGTTGTGTCTATGTGAGGTGTAATGTGTGGTTGTTTCTATATGAGGTGTAATGTGTGGTTGTTTTAATGTGTGGTTGTTTCTATGTGAGGTGTAATGTGTGGTTGTTTCTATGTGAGGTTTAATGTGTGGTTGTTCCTATATGAGGTGTAATGTGTGGTTGTTCCTATGTGAGGTGTAATGTGTGGTTGTTTCTACGTGAGGTTTAATGTTTGGTTGTTCCTATGTGAGGTGTAATGTGTGGTTGTTTTAATGTGTGGTTGTTTCTATGTGAGGTTTAATGTGTGGTTGTTTTAATGTGTGGTTGTTCCTATGTGAGGTGTAATGTGTGGTTGTTTCTATGTGAGGTGTAATGTGTGGTTGTTTTTATGTGAGGTTGTTCCTATGTGAGGTGTAATGTGTGGTTGTTTTTATGTGAGGTTGTTCCTATGTGAGGTTTAATGTGTGGTTGTTTCTATGTGAGGTGTAATGTGTGGTTGTTTCTATGTGAGGTGTAATGTGTGGTTGTTCCTATGTGAGGTGTAATGTGTGGTTGTTTCTATGTGAGGTGTAATGTGTGGTCGTTTCTATATGAGGTTTAATGTGTGGTTGTTCCTATGTGAGGTGTAATGTGTGGTTGTTCCTATGTGAGGTGTAATGCGTGGTTGTTCCTATGTGAGGTTTAATGTGTGGTTGTTTCTATGTGAGGTGTAATGTGTTGTTGTTACTATGTGAGGTGTAATGCGTGGTTGTTCCTATGTGAGGTTTAATGTGTGGTTGTTTCTATGTGAGGTGTAATGTGTTGTTGTTACTATGTGAGTTTTAATGTGTGGTTGTTTCTATGTGAGGTGTAATGTGTGGTTGTTTTTATGTGAGGTTTAATGTGTGGTTGTTTCTATGTGAGGTGTAATGTGTGGTTGTTTCTATGTGAGGTGTAATGTGTGGTTGTTTCAATGTGAGGTGTAATGTGTGGTTGTTTCTATGTGAGGTGTAATGTGTGGTTGTTCCTATGTGAGGTGTAATGCGTGGTTGTTTCTATGTGAGGTGTAATGTGTGGTTGTTCCTATGTGAGGTGTAATGTGTGGTTGTTTCTATGTGAGGTGTAATGTGTGGTTGTTTCTATGTGAGGTGTAATGTGTGGTTGTTCCTATGTGAGGTGTAATGCGTGGTTGTTTCTATGTGAGGTGTAATGTGTGGTTGTTCCTATGTGAGGTGTAATGTGTGGTTTCTACCTCTCTCTATGCAGTTGCTGGTGAAGGTGTCTGATGTCCCAGACCTGGCAGCTGGGATCACCTGTTCCTTTGGAAACCTGACAGAGGTGGAGGGACAGGTCAGCGGTAACCAGATCTTCTGTCTGTCCCCCACCGCTAAGGATGTTCCTCTCATACCTGCTGACCAAGGTAGATACACACATGCACCTGATATATCTGGCGAAGGAGGCAATCACAATCACCAATGGAAAACACTTATGTTCCTCGATTCCATACTAGCTAGATTCACTTAGATGAACTCCCATTAAAGTCAAGGTGATAGTTGGATTTGAGCCATACAGTTGTACACAGTACAGCAGCGGTGGCATTACAACCATTATTTCACTTCCTTCTTTTCCTCCCTCTCTCTGCTATTTATAACCTCCTGTAGAGTCGTGTGTTAATGAGATGTCCGATGTTCCCTCTGTCCGTTTCCACTCTCTAACACACACATTGGTCTCCATTCACTAATCCCACATCTGGTCCCATCATCGATCCAAACCCTCACGTGGGTCGTGGTCCAGGCAGCCTAATGAGCTCCCCCTGCCCACAGACCAGTCCCCCTGGCTGGGGAGTGTGCTCCACACCAGCCCTGGCCTCATTAAGAAACCTGGAGGATGGATGACCAGGGACCAGGGCCTGTGTCCGGATAGAGCTGCCCACATTACTGCCCTCACATGGGGCTAACACAGCACTGAGGGCAGTGTAGAGGTACAGGGTAGGATAGACTGATAATGGGGAGGTAGACAAGGAGTAGCTCAGGGATGGTAAGCTAGTAAGGGTTGTGTTGAACAAGATGCTGTACATCTTCCTAAGTCTGCGGGGGGTTTTAACCTTCCAGTCTTGGAATTGTATCAACTCGCTAGCCAAGGCTTTTTCTTGGGACATATAGTTAAATGCACTAAAAAGGAACAGTGGGTACATATGGAAGATGCACATGCTCACCCCCAGAATCTTTTTGCGCGTCTATTTTCTATGTATACTGCTAAGAACATTAATAACTTCATAGTTAAGAACAGTATAACAATATGGAAGAAAATGAAACGTATTTTACAAGAACCAATATCACTCCTTAAAAACACAACCCTATGGTACAGTCCTTGGATAACTTCTCACAATTCACTGATAGAATGGTCTACATGGAAAACTAAAGGCATAGAAACCATAAATGACTTGTTAACAGGAAATACATTTATTTCCATGACAGAATTAAAAAGCTATTTTGGACGGACCAATGTAGATATTTTCATTACTTAAAAGTTTCATATCAAGGCATTTCAGAGTAATCTTTAGGGAACCCCATTTGAGTCAGAAAATATATTCATATGATATGTAAGATAGGCTCTCTGCAATGTTTTGCATATCTAACGAACAAAATGTAACTAACAATTTTGCGAAAATCCAGTATAAACGAATGTATAGAATTTATTACACAAATTCTACAGCACAACAGCAGAATCCTGTCTTAGTGTAAAACTAACAGTGACTCAATAACCCATGCCTTCTGGGAATGCTACAGTGAGTGAAAAAAGTATTTGATCCCATGCTGATTTTGTACGTTTGCCCGCTGACAAAGAAATGATCAGTCTATAATTTTAATGGTAGGTTTATTTGAACAGTGAGAGACAGAATAACATTTTAAAAATCCAGAAAAATGCATGTCAAAAATATTATAAATTGATTTGCATTTTAATGAGGGAAATAAGTATTTGACCTCTCTGCAAAACATGACTTAGTACTTGGTGGCAAAACCCTTGTTGGCAATCACAGAGGTCAGACGTTTCTTGTAGTTGGCCACCAGGTTTGCACACATCTCAGGAGGGATTTTGTCCCACTCCTCTTTGTAGATCTTCTCCAAGTCATTAAGGTTTCGAGGCTGACGTTTGGTAACTCAAACCTTCAGCTCCCTCCACAGATTTTCTATGGGATTAAGGTCTAGAGACTGGCTAGGCCACTCCAGGACCTTAATGTCCTTCTTCTTGAGCCACTCCTTTGTTGCCTTGACCGTGAGTTTTGGGTCATTGTCATGTTGGAATACCCATCCATGACCCATTTTCAATGCCCTGGCTGAGGGAAGGAGGTTCTCACCCAAGATTTGATGGTACATGGCCCCGTCCATTGTCCCTTTGATGCGGTGAAGTTGTCCTGTCCCCTTAGCATAAAAACACCCCCAAAGCATAATGTTTCCACCTCCATGTTTGACGGTGGGGATGGTGTTCTTGGGGTCATAAGCAGCATTCCTCCTCCTCCAAACACGGCGAGTTGAGTTGATGCCAAAGAGCTCCATTTTGGTCTTATCTGACCACAACACTTTCACCCAGTTGTCCTCTGAATCATTCAGATGTTCATTGGCAAACTTCAGACCGGCATGTATATGTACTTTCTTGAGCAGGGGGACCTTGCGGGCGCTGCAGGATTTCAGTCCTTCACGGCGTAGTGTGTTACCAATTGTTTTCTTGGTGACTATGGTCCCAGCTGCCTTGAGATCATTGACAAGATCCTCCCGTGTAGTTCTGGGCTGATTCCTCACCGTTCTCATGATCATTGCAACTCCACGAGGTGAGAACTTGCATGGAGCCCCAGGCCGAGGGAGATTGACAGTTCTTTTGTGTTTCTTCCATTTGCGAATTATCGCACCAACTGTTGTCACCTTCTCACCAAGCTGCTTGCCGATGGTCTTGTAGCCCATTCCAGCCTTGTGTATGTCTACAATCTTGTCCCTGACATCATTGGAGAGCTCTTTGGTCTTGGTGGAGAGTTTGGAATCTGATTGATTGATTGATTGCTTCTGTGGACAGGTGTCTTTTATACAGGTAACAAACTGAGATTAGGAGCACTCCCTTTAAGAGTGTGCTCCTAATCTCAGCTCGTTACCTGTATAAAAGACACCTGGGAGACAGAAATCTTTCTGATTGAGAGGGGGTCAAATACTTATTTCCCTCATTAAAATGCAAATCAATTTATAACATTTTTGACATACATTTTTCTGGATATTTTTGTTGTTATTCTGGCTCTCACTGTTCAAATAAACCTACCATTAAAATTATAGACTGATCATTTCTTTGTCCGTTGGCAAACGTACAAAATCAGCAGGTGATCAAATACTTTTTTCCCTCACTGTATATAGTCCAAAAGTTATGGGCGGAGTGTCAGGGAAATTGCACGATTATGTTATAATGCTTGTATTGCATTATAATGGTTGTTTTACTCGACAGAATAGAGTATTCTGTTAACTATTGTGTGTGTGTGTGTGTTCTACTGAGCATGGGCCTCTATGAGATAACACTGACAGAGGAGATTTACGATGTCTTTGGGTGATAAAACCTAAAGAGTATTCCAGAGAACATGAGTTAATGTTTCTGCTCTATACCGTAACAGGAAGAGATGGTTCCAGTTTGGAGTCTTAACCTTGTGAACATTCTATGTATCTGTTGTTCGTCATGTAGGTTGAAAGGGGTGTATCTTGGCTATAAAAGACCTTTGTACTTTTGTTTTATCACTCTCAACGGATCATTAGAAATGGTGAATCGTTGAAAGTCATTGCTATTGCAAAGCTCTTATTATTAAAGATGTAGTTTAAGTATATCTCTGACTTGTGTGATAAGTTTGTCTCTCCTTATTTTATAGTGAAGTGAACCACCACAAGAATTAGAAAGTTGGCTGATAGAAGTATTACAATGTAAATGTACTGTTAACCTGTCTGTCTGCATACTTCCAGACATGGCATATGGGGGTGTAGTGAGATACCCAATGGGTTGACGATACTTTTCTCGTCAATCATCTTGAAAAAACGTATACTTACAAACCATAAATCAATCCTCCATTGTTAACACAATGGAAATGTCAAATTATTTATTATCTAAATGTTGAAAGTGTGTGGGCGACAGAGAGACACAAAATGGTGCAGTTTGAGGCTGAGTGGCGCAGTGGTCTAAGACACTCCATCTCAGTGTATAGAGGCGTCACTGCAGTACCTAGTTCAAATCCAGGCTGCATCACATCCGGCTGTGATTGGGAGTCCCATAGGGCAGCACATAATTGACCCAGCATCGTCCAGGTTTGGCTGGGGTAGGTCGTCATTGTAAATAAGAATGTGTTGTTGCCTAGTTAAATAAAGGTTAAATTAAAAATACAAATAAATATTGCTGAGAGTGATGGGGGTGTGAGCTGGTGGGTCTGAGCAATAAGTGACGTTGTGGATGTTTGTGTGCATATGTATGTTTATGTATTGTTAAAAAAAAATCTGAATAAAATCATAAAATAAAAAAACTAGATTGTGTATTGATGCGCCTTTCCAATAGGCCCAATCCAAGGTTATTCTTCTCTGCTAGATTTTTCTTTCTGCTAGAGAGCCAGGTTTTGAGCCCAGGTTTTATGAGTACTGAAATATTTCAGAGCTCTACATGTATCAAAAGGTAGAACATGTAATATTTATGTGTGACGTCATAGGTGATCACACACACATACAATCACTGTAGATGATTACACACACTATGTGTTTGTTTGCGTATGTGTGTATGTGTGATGTAATCCCATCTCTGAGAATAAAATGTCAGCCATGTTTACCCAACAGTCACCAGGTCGGTGGCGTGTGGGAGCTTATATGAATGTCTCTCCCCCAGGTAAATGTCAGTTTATCCCCTCATAATCTCCCTCTCAATCCGACCTCATACACATACACACACCCTGCCCCTCATCAGCCAGGACTAGCCGGCCACCTACCTACATACCAAACAACCAGGGGAGAGGTTATTGACCAGATGAACATTGATCATGTGCAGAAGTAATGAGAGTGAAAGAAGGGGGAGAGAGGGATGGAAGAGAGGGAGGGTGACAGTGGAGGAGCTAGGGAAGGGAGGGAGGAAGGATGGACAGAGTGAAAGAGGAAGATGGAGGGAAAGGAGGTTTTATCTGCCTGAGAGGGAAACAAAATGGCAGACACAGGAACAACATATACACTACCGTTCAAACGTTTGGGGTCACTTAGAAATGTCCTTGTTTTCCATGAAAACATACATGAAATGAGTTGCAAAATGAATAGGAAAGATAGTCAAGATGTTGACAAGGTTATAATGATTTTTAATTGAAATAATAATTGTGTTCTTCAAACTTTGCTTTCGTCAAAGAATCCTCCATTTGCAGCAATTACAGCCTTACAGACCTTTAGCATTCTAGTTGTCAATTTGTTGAGGTAATCTGAAGACATTTCACCACATGCTTCCCCTGAGGCACCTCCCACAAATTGGATTGGTGGGCACTTCTTATGTACCATACGGTCAAGCTGCTCCCACAACAGCTCAATAGGGTTGAGATCCGGTGACTATGCTGGTCATTCCATTATAGACAGAATACCAGCTGACTGCTTCTAACCTAAACAGTTCTTGCATAGTTTGGAGTTGTGCTTTGGGTCATTGTCCTGTTGTAGGAAATTGGCTCCAATTAAGCGCCGTCCACAGGGTATGGCATGGTGTTGCAAAATGGAGTAATGGCCTTCCTCCTTCAAGATCCGTTTTACCCTGTACAAATATCCCACTTCACCACCACCAAAGCACGCCCAGACCATCACATTGCCTCCAGCATGCTTGACAGAAGGCATCAAGCACTCCTCCAGCATCTTTCTGTTTTTTCTGCATCTCACGAATGTTCTTCTTTGTGATCCGAACACCTCAAACTTAGATTAGTCTGTCCATAACACCTTTTTCCAATCTTCCTCTGTCCAGTGTCTGTGTTCTTTTGCCCATCTTAATATTTTATTTTTATTGGTCAGTCTGAGATATGGCTTTTTCTTTGCAACTCTGCCTAGAAGGCCAGCATCCACGAGTCACCTCTTCACTCTTGACGTTGAGACTGGAACTATTTAATGAAGCTGCCAGTTGAGGACTTGTGAGGTGTCTGTTTCTCAAAGTAGACGCTCTAATGTACTTGTCATCTTGCTCAGTTGTGCACCAGGGCCTCCTACTCCTCTTTTTCAATTCTGGTTAGAGCCAGTTTACACTGTTCTGTGAAGGGAGTAGGACACATCATTGTACAAGATCTTCAGTTGCTTGGCAATTTCTCGCATGGAATAGCCTACATTTCTGAGAACAAGAATATGTTGATGAGTTTCAGAAGAAAGGTCTTTGTTTCTAGCCATTTTGAGCCTGTAATCGAACCCAAAAATGCTGATGCTCCAGATACTCAACTAGTCTAAAGAAGGCCAGTTTTATTGCTTCTTTAATCAGGACAACATTTTTCAGCTGTGCTAACATAACTGCAAAAGGGTTTTCTAATGATCAATTAGCCTTTTAAAATTATAAACTTGGATTAGCTAACACAACGTGCCATTGGAACACAGGAGTGATGGTTGCTGATAATGGGCCTCTGTACGCCTATGTAGATATTCCATAACAAATTGTCCTTTTCCAGCTACAATAGTCATTTACAACATTAACAATGTCTCCACTGTATTTCTGATCAATTTGATGTTATTTTAATGGACAATTTAAAAATAAAAAAAAGTCTTTCAAAAACAAGGACATTTCTAAGTGACCCCGAACTTTTGAACGGTAGTATATGTTTTATTGTCACATACACCAGTTATTCTGATTAAGGACCACCCAATGCCAAATCACTGCAGTCTCAGATGGTCATTTTCTAAAATGCTGGAAATGGAGAGACTAAGAGGGAAATGGAAAGACGATACCTAGTCAGTTGCACAACTGAATGCATTCAACCAAAATATGTCTTCCATATTTAACCCAACCCCTCTGAATCAGAGAGGTGCATGGGGGCTGCCTTAATCAACATCCACGGTGCCCAGTTGTTGTTGGGGGTAAACTGCCTTGCTCATGGGCAGAACGACATAATTCTCCACCTTGCCGGCTCAGGGATTCGAACCTTTCGGTTACTGGCCCAGTATTCTTAACTGCTAGGCTACCTGCCAAACATATTCAAATAAAAAGGATAAAACATGGGTTATACTGTGTGTGTAGGTTTTGTGTGACTTAGAGTGTGGGATGAGATGTGTGTTTGTGTGGGATGAGTGGCCGGCCGGATTGGTCAGCTTGGACCTCAGCAGGTACCTGGTAGCCACTCAGACCCACCTCAGACCCAGCTGTCCCAGAGCAGAGACTGGCACCCGGTACCCTACTGCCCGCTACCTGCCCTCTGGGTCCCTTCCAGACCTCCGGCGGACTGAGAGGGTGACAGAAGGACAGACTGAAGGAAGGATAGAACCTGGGGGAGGGGAAGGATAGAGAACTGGAGGGGAATATAGAAACCCAAGGGATAGAGAGACTGCTAGAGAAAGAGGAGGGATGTGTTCTTGAGAAACTGAAAAGATAGAGAGACTTCAAGAAAAAGAGGGGTGTTGTGTTTGTGTGTCTCTCCATTTGTATTCTAAGCAGGTTGTATTGAATCCAGGAAGGGTTGGTACAAGCTGCTACATGTTATAGTGTGTCATTTGTATAAGTGCTTCATTCATCATTCTCTGTCCTCTCTCTCTTGCTCTCTCTCTCCTCTCTCTCTCTCTCCTCTCTCCTCTCTCTCTCCTCTCTCTCTTGCTCTGTCTCTCTCATCTCTCATACTCTCTCTCTCCCGCTCTCTCTCTCTCTCCCTCTCTCTCTAGACTGGTCAGTTGTTGAGTTGAGGCTCAACTCTAAGGAGACTGGTCAGATGATCATCAGCACGGCGGTCAAGTTCTACAACTGCAGTGTTCACCAACTGTGAGTATCTTGCTCATCTACTCCTGCAGTCCTGGGCCGGTATTCACTGCTGATCTAGCATCAGTTTTCCCTGTTAGATCATTATGAATAAGATTATATTGACAGGGGGAGACCTGCTTCTGGATCAGCATTTGTGAAGGACCCTGGAGCCCTGCAGTCTAGGGCCACACTACTGAATCAACGCTGTGTGAATATGTTACGGTGTCCCTACTCCCTAACCTTGCCTGCCTTTAGGCTCAACCTCCGAGCCTAAAATAGACCCTGTGATGTCTAATGCAATCTGATCCAAGCTGCTCCCTCCCATCAGCCTGTTTATTTTCTGCTCAGAAGTCTGAACCTGGCTCTGTTGGATGTCATGGCCCTCTGTTTTGATTGCCTTCAGCTCCTCCCCTCCACTGTAGTGTCAGTGTCTGACTATGTCCTTGTGTCTGAAGTCAGTTTGAGGCGCCTGTCTGAGTAGAACACAAAGTCACAGTCTGAGGAGCCTGTCTGAGTAGAACACAAAGTCACAGTCTGAGGAGCCTGTCTGAGTAGAACACAAAGTCACAGTCTGAGGAGCCTGTCTGAGTGGAACACAAAGTCACAGTCTGAGGAGCCTGTCTGAGTAGAACACAAAGTCACAGTCTGAGGAGCCTGTCTGAGTGGAACACAAAGTCACAGTCTGAGGAGCCTGTCTGAGTGGAACACAAAGTCACAGTCTGAGGAGCCTGTCTGAGTGGAACACAAAGTCACAGTCTGAGGAGCCTGTCTGAGTGGAACACAAAGTCACAGTCTGAGGAGCCTGTCTGAGTGGAACACAAAGTCACAGTCTGAGGAGCCTGTCTGAGTGGAACACAAAGTCACAGTCTGAGGAGCCTGTCTGAGTGGAACACAAAGTCACAGTCTGAGGAGCCTGTCTGAGTAGAACACAAAGTCACAGTCTGAGGAGCCTGTCTGAGTGGAACACAAAGTCACAGTCTGAGGAGCCTGTCTGAGTGGAACACAAAGTCACAGTCTGAGGAGCCTGTCTGAGTGGAACACAAAGTCACAGTCTGAGGAGCCTGTCTGAGTGGAACACAAAGTCACAATCTGAGGAGCCTGTCTGAGTGGAACACAAAGTCACAGTCTGAGGAGCCTGTCTGAGTAGAACACAAAGTCACAGTCTGAGGAGCCTGTCTGAGTGGAACACAAAGTCACAGTCTGAGGAGCCTGTCTGAGTGGAACACAAAGTCACAGTCTGAGGAGCCTGTCTGAGTGGAACACAAAGTCACAGTCTGAGGAGCCTGTCTGAGTAGAACACAAAGTCACAGTCTGAGGAGCCTGTCTGAGTGGAACACAAAGTCACAGTCTGAGGAGCCTGTCTGAGTGGAACACAAAGTCACAGTCTGAGGAGCCTGTCTGAGTGGAACACAAAGTCACAGTCTGAGGAGCCTGTCTGAGTGGAACACAAAGTCACAGTCTGAGGAGCCTGTCTGAGTGGAACACAAAGTCACAGTCTGAGGAGCCTGTCTGAGTGGAACACAAAGTCACAGTCTGAGGAGCCTGTCTGAGTAGAATACAAAGTCACAGTCTGAGGAGCCTGTCTGAGTGGAACACAAAGTCACAGTCTGAGGAGCCTGTCTGAGTGGAACACAATTCACAGTCTGAGGAGCCTGTCTGAGTGGAACACAAAGTCACAGTCTGAGGAGCCTGTCTGAGTGGAACACAAAGTCACAGTCTGAGGAGCCTGTCTGAGTGGAACACAATTCACAGTCTGAGGAGCCTGTCTGAGTAGAATACAAAGTCACAGTCTGAGGAGCCTGTTTGAGTGGAACACAAAGTCACAGTCTGAGGAGCCTGTCTGAGTAGAACACAAAGTCACAGTCTGAGGAGCCTGTCTGAGTGGAACACAAAGTCACAGTGTACTCTATTAAGAGCTCCCACATCTACTCAGATAATCAGGCAGTAAACACACACATGCACGCACGCACGCACGCACGCACACACACACACACACACACACACACACACACACACACACACACACACACACACACACACACACACACACACACACACACACTGCTATACAGGCGGGTGAATCAGCCTCATTCTTCTAAATTAGATCCTCCCATGCTTTTGCTCTGATGAATATTTAAGCATAAACAAGTCTGCATCATTTATCCAGCCTGGGAAAGCTCAATTAGACTATACATCAGTCCAACAATCAACTCCTCATTATACTGTACAGTAAGACTATAAAGAGGGACCAGTTACTGTACCAGTCATACTGTAGGGTTAGTCTGAATCAACACCCAGCACCCTATATCGTGCACTACGTTTGACTAGGGCCCTCATACGGTTCTGGTCAAAGTAGCGCACTATATAGGAAATAGGATGCCATTTCAGATGCAGTCATAGAGACATGGACCTCCTGTCAGAAAATTGTACAACCATTTTAATCAACATCACAGTGACACAACCCTTGAGCCTTGTTCAGACTGCAGGCCTTGATGCTCAAATCAGTTTTGTTTTTCAAATCTGTTTTGGACTACTGGCTGTCCAAACAGCAAGTTACAAGTGACCAAATCAGATTGGTCACTAGTCCTTTTTGACTATATACAGCAGTCAACTAGCTAGCTAGGTAGCTGTTTAGCTTTCTAGAACATTCACTCATTTCTTTGTAAACAATTACCAAGCTAGTTAGCTACCACATGTTCTTGTCAAACTGTCGACAGAGTAGCCAGCAAGCAACAAGATATACAATCAAATAAACACAAGTCACATGACCATGGAATCAGACTTGTATTTGATTTCAAACTACCTACAAATGTGGTTTTTGGCTGTTCAGACTGCAGGGAAAGAAACAGATACGAATTGGACATGCAAATAAATGGGATTTGAGTCACTTCAAAGTGCCAATGTGATCACGGCTTTAGGGGACAGAGTATCAGGGGGACAGAGTATCAGGGGGACAGAGTATCAGGGGGACAGAGTATCGGGGGAACATCGTATCGGGGGAACATCGTATCAGGGGGACAGCGTATCAGGGGGACAGCGTATCAGGGGGACAGCGTATCAGGGGAACAGCTTATCAGGGGGACAGCGTATCAGGGGGACAGCTTATCAGGGGGACAGCGTATCAGGGGGACAGCTTATCAGGGGGACAGCGTATCAGGGGGACAGAGTATCAGGGGGACAGCGTATCAGGGGGACAGTGTATCAGGGGGACAGCGTATCAGGGGGACAACGTATCAGGGGGACAACGTATCAGGGGGACAGCTTATCAAGGGGACAGCGTATCAGGGTAACAGAGTATCAGGCCAAGGCTTCCATCATGATGCTTCTTGTAATAGTAGTAGTAGCAAACATGCTGACTGCTGCTAGACTACGCAACACTGTCCCCTTCCTCCCTTCCTGAGAGATCTGAGTCGTGACATTGGCACAGAGACACACACACACGCACACACCCTGACGTCATCTTATGCCCAAGTTTGCGTTTGCTGTTTCCCTGCCATCCCTCAACATCCTCTACCCCTCCTCCCTCATCCCATCCTAGAGAGGATGAACACAGAGCCATGGTTTGAGGTGGTTATACATGCAGTATGCTTACATAGAGGATGCCAGCCATATCTCTACCCACCACCCATGCCCACCATGCCCAGGGCATCTATGGCAGCTCGCAGGCACCATGCCAGCTGGTATTTACAACTGCATTACAATAACACTGGCCTAATGGTAATGACAGGATCAAGCTGTGCCAACATACTATTCGTCCCCATTTCTCACTTTACCTCCCAGACTCTGCTTCAGTCGCTATGGTTCGTCCCAAATGGCATCGTGTTCCCTATTTAGAATACTACGTTTCACCAGGGACCAGGTCAAACATAGTGCACTAAATAGGAAAAAAATAGTGCCCTCTGTGTCCCGGGGCCGGCTGTAGCTACTTTGCCTCTATTCACACATACAGGTTAGGAAACCACTAGAAACTAGTTGGAGCGCTAGGTTGGCACACTTCCTATAGGAGCTAGGAGGTACCATGCCAACCACAAGGGCATCAACAGCAGGTGCCCACTTGGGATCTGCTGCACTTGTTTCCTCCTTGGCAATTGCATGCCCGTTTTGTGCCACCTCCTCCCACTTGACTGGCGCAGCTTCCTGAGTGTCTGTCCTGTCCATCTGTCTGTCCTCTGTTTCCAGGTGTCTGTCCTGTGTGAACAGTGCCTTCCGCTGCCACTGGTGCAAGTACCGTAACCTGTGTACCCATGACCCATCCAGCTGCTCCTTCCAGGAGGGACGCGTCAACGCCTCCGAGGTACGTACCATACACACACCACAAGAGGTTGGTGGCACCTTAATCGGGGAGGACGGACACGTGGTAATGGCTGTAGCGGGTACATCAAACTGTTTCCATGTGTTTGATGCCATTCCATTTGCTCCGTTCCAGCCATTATTATGAGCCTCCCTCCACTCAGCAGCCTCCACTGATACACACACACACACTCTTACTCTCCTCTCGCGCTCTGTGACAGTGGAGTGTGTTTACTGCCTATCTATCTATCTATCTATCTATCTATCTATCTATCTATCTATCTATCTATCTATCAGAGTGTAAAGTAACACATTGATCTGTCTGTCTGAGAGTGAGAACAGACTACTGCTGCAGAGGAGAGGAGGACAGTGGCCTCTCTCTTCACACTTCCCTTTTGACACACTCCAAAGAGACCTACTGTGGCAGCATTGACTGATACACACACACACACACACACACACACATACACACCCACACACAGCTGTAGCTATTATTGGCCTCCCCCAGTTTTATGATCCTGCAGATTTGTCCTCCCGCTGTCAGTTGTCATCAGTGACAAAGCACTGGCTGCCATTTTAGAAGATTGACCCTCCGAGTTGATTCTATTATGTGAGAAAGGCGGAGCAGCCAACACTCTCCAGCACCAGCCTCTATGGCCGGTTTGACCCTGCTACCTCCCTCCCCTCTCCCTCCATCACTCCCTCTCATGTCAAGGGCTTTTGTTCTTTCATCCACGGAAATATACAATGTTAGCCAGCTAGCTTTTATGTGTGTGTGTGCTGCGTGTGTTTGTTGTTTGTGTGTATCCACTCTGTTTGTTGTGTCTGTTTGTTTATTTGACCTTTAACCTTCCCCACCCCCCTCTCTAGGACTGTCCTCAGCTGGTGCGGTCGGAGGAGATTCTGATCCCGGCTGGGGAGGTGAAGCCCATCACCCTGAAGGCCCGGAACCTTCCCCAGCCCCAGTCAGGCCAGCGTGGTTACGAGTGTGTCCTCCACATCCAGGGGGTCAGCCACCGAGTCACCGCCCTGCGCTTCAACAGCTCCTCTGTACAGTGTCAGAACAGCTCGGTGGGTACACACTGCAGGGTTAGGGTTAGTAACACACAGTAACACACTGCAGGGTTAGGGTTAGTGACACACAGTAACACACTGCAGGGTTAGGGTTAGTAACACACAGTAACACACTGCAGGGTTAGGGTTAGTAACACACAGTAACACACTGCAGCGTTATGGTTAGTAATACACAGTAACACACTGCAGGGTTAGGGTTAGTAACATACAGTAACACACTGCAGGGTTAGGGTTAGTAACACACAGTAACACACTGCAGGGTTAGGGTTAGTAACACACAGTAACACACTGCAGGGTTAGGGTTAGTAACACACAGTAACACACTGCAGGGTTAGGGTTAGTAACACACAGTAACACACTGCAGGGTTAGGGTTAGTAACACACAGTAACACACTGCAGGGTTAGGGTTAGTAACACACAGTAACACACTGCAGGGTTAGGGTTAGTAACACACAGTAACACACTGCAGGGTTAGGGTTAGTAACACACAGTAACACACTGCAGGGTTAGGGTTAGTAACACACAGTAACACACTGCAGGGTTAGGGTTAGTAACACACAGTAACACACTGCAGGGTTAGGGTTAGTAACACACAGTAACACACTGCAGGGTTAGGGTTAGTAACACACAGTAACACACTGCAGGGTTAGGGTTAGTAACACACAGTAACACAATGCAGGGTTAGGGTTAGTAACACACAGTAACACACTGCAGGGTTAGGGTTAGTAACACACAGTAACACACTGCAGGGTTAGGGTTAGTAACACACAGTAACACACTGCAGGGTTAGGGTTAGTAACACACAGTAACACACTGCAGGGTTAGGGTTAGTAACACACAGTAACACACTGCAGGGTTAGGGTTAGTAACACACAGTAACACACTGCAGGGTTAGGGTTAGTGACACACAGTAACACACTGCAGGGTTAGGGTTAGTAACACACAGTAACACACTGCAGGGTTAGGGTTAGTAACACACAGTAACACACTGCAGGGTTAGGGTTAGTAACACACAGTAACACACTGCAGCGTTAGGGTTAGTGACACGCAGTAACACTCTGCAGGGTTAGGGTTAGTAACACACAGTAACACACTGCAGCGTTAGGGTTAGTAACACACAGTAACACACTGCAGCGTTAGGGTTAGTGACACACAGTAACACACTGCAGGGTTAGGGTTAGTAACACACAGTAACACACAGTAGCGTTAGGGTTAGTAACACACAGTAACACACTGCAGCGTTATGGTTAGTAACACACAGTAACACACTGCAGGTTTAGGGTTAGTAACACACAGTAATCCACTGCAGCGTTAGGGTTAGTGACACGCAGTAACACTCTGCAGGGTTAGGGTTAGTAACATACAGTAACACACTGCAGGGTTAGGGTTAGTAACACACAGTAACACACTGCAGGGTTAGGGTTAGTGACACACAGTAATCCACTGCAGGGTTAGGGTTAGTGACACACAGTAACACACTGCAGGGTTAGGGTTAGTAACACACAGTAACACACTGCAGGGTTAGGGTTAGTGACACACAGTAATCCACTGCAGGGTTAGGGTTAGTGACACACAGTAACACACTGCCGGGTTAGGGTTAGTAACACACAGTAACACACTGCAGGGTTAGGGTTAGTAACACACAGTAACACACTGCAGGGTTAGGGTTAGTAACACACAGTAACACACTGCAGGGTTAGGGTTAGTAACACACAGTAACACACTGCAGGGTTAGGGTTAGTAACACACAGTAACACACTGCAGGGTTAGGGTTAGTAACACACAGTAACACACTGCAGCGTTAGGGTTAGTTACACACAGTAACCCACTGCAGCGTTAGGGTTAGTAACACACAGTAACACACTGCAGGGTTAGGGTTGGTAACACACAGTAACACACTGCAGGGTTAGGGTTAGTAACACACAGTAACACACTGCAGGGTTAGGGTTAGTAACACACAGTAACACACTGCAGGGTTAGGGTTAGTAACACACAGTAACACATTGCAGCGTTAGGGTTAGTAACACACAGTAACACACTGCAGCGTTAGGGTTATTAACACACAGTAATCCACTGCAGGGTTATGGTTAGTAACACACAGTAATCCACTGCAGGGTTAGCGTTAGTGACACACAGTAACAAACTGCAGGGTTAGGGTTAGTAAAACACAGTAACACACTGCAGGGTTAGGGTTAGTAACACACAGTAACACACTGCAAGCTTAGGGTTAGTAACACACAGTAACACACTGCAGGGTTAGGGTTAGTAACACACAGTGACACACTGCAAGGTTAGGGTTAGTGACACACAGTAACACACTGCAGGGTTAGGGTTAGTAACACACAGTAACACACTGCAGCGTTATGGTTAGTAACACACAGTAACACACTGCAGGGTTAGGGTTAGTGACACACAGTAACACACTGCAGGGTTAGGGTTAGTGACACACAGTAACACACTGCAGGGTCAGGGTTAGTAACACACAGTAACACACTGCAGCGTTAGGGTTAGTAACACACAGTAATCCACTGCAGGGTTACGGTTAGTAACACACAGTAACACACTGCAGGATTAGGGTTAGTAACACACAGTAACACACTGCAGGGTTAGGGTTAGTAACACACAGTAACACACTGCAGGGTTACGGTTAGTAACACACAGTAACACACTGCAGGATTAGGGTTAGTAACACACAGTAACACACTGCAGGGTTAGGGTTAGTAACACACAGTAACACACTGCAGGGTTAGGGTTAGTGACACACAGTAACACACTGCAGCGTTAGGGTTAGTAACACACAGTAACACACTGCAGGGTTAGGGTTAGTAACACACAGTAATCCACTGCAGGGTTAGGGTTAGTAACACACAGTAACACACTGCAGCGTTATGGTTAGTAATACACAGTAACACACTGCAGGGTTACGGTTAGTAACACACAGTAACACACTGCAGCGTTAGGGTTAGTAACACACAGTAATCCACTGCAGGGTTAGGGTTAGTGACACACAGTAACACACTGCAGCGTTAGGGTTAGTAACACACAGTAACACAATGCAGGGTTAGGGTTAGTAACACACAGTAATCCACTGCAGGGTTAGGGTTAGTGACACACAGTAACACACTGCAGGGTTAGGGTTAGTAACACACAGTAACACACTGCAGGGTTAGGGTTAGTAACACACAGTAATCCACTGCAGGGTTAGGGTTAGTGACACACAGTAACACACTGCAGCGTTATGGTTAGTAACACACAGTAATCCACTGCAGGGTTAGGGTTAGTGACACACAGTAACACACTGCAGCGTTAGGGTTAGTAACACACAGTAACACACTGCAGGGTTAGGGTTAGTAACACACAGTAACACACTGCAGCGTTATGGTTAGTAACACACAGTAATCCACTGCAGGGTTAGGGTTAGTGACACACAGTAACACACTGCAGCGTTAGGGTTAGTAACACACAGTAACACAATGCAGGGTTAGGGTTAGTAACACACAGTAATCCACTGCAGGGTTAGGGTTAGTGACACACAGTAACACACTGCAGGGTTAGGGTTAGTAACACACAGTAACACACTGCAGGGTTAGGGTTAGTAACACACAGTAATCCACTGCAGGGTTAGGGTTAGTGACACACAGTAACACACTGCAGCGTTAGGGTTAGTAACACACAGTAACACACTGCAGGGTTAGGGTTAGTAACACACAGTAACACACTGCAGCGTTATGGTTAGTAATACACAGTAACACACTGCAGGGTTACGGTTAGTAACACACAGTAACACACTGCAGGGTTAGGGTTAGTAACACACAGTAACACACTGCAGGGTTAGGGTTAGTAACACACAGTAACACACTGCAGGGTTAGGGTTAGTAACACACAGTAACACACTGCAGGGTTAGGGTTAGTAACACACAGTGACACACTGCAGGGTTAGGGTTAGTAACACACAGTAACACACTGCAGGGTTAGGGTTAGTAACACACAGTAACACACTGCAGGGTTAGGGTTAGTGACACACAGTAACACACTGCAGGGTTAGGGTTAGTGACACACAGTAACACACTGCAGGGTTAGGGTTAGTAACACACAGTAACACACTGCAGGGTTAGGGTTAGTAACACACAGTAACACACTGCAGCGTTAGGGTTAGTGACACGCAGTAACACTCTGCAGGGTTAGGGTTAGTAACACACAGTAACACACTGCAGCGTTAGGGTTAGTAACACACAGTAACACACTGCAGCGTTAGGGTTAGTGACACACAGTAACACACTGCAGGGTTAGGGTTAGTAACACACAGTAACACACAGTAGCGTTAGGGTTAGTAACACACAGTAACACACTGCAGCGTTATGGTTAGTAACACACAGTAACACACTGCAGGGTTAGGGTTAGTAACACACAGTAATCCACTGCAGCGTTAGGGTTAGTGACACGCAGTAACACTCTGCAGGGTTAGGGTTAGTAACATACAGTAACACACTGCAGGGTTAGGGTTAGTAACACACAGTAACACACTGCAGGGTTAGGGTTAGTGACACACAGTAATCCACTGCAGGGTTAGGGTTAGTGACACACAGTAACACACTGCAGGGTTAGGGTTAGTAACACACAGTAACACACTGCAGGGTTAGGGTTAGTGACACACAGTAATCCACTGCAGGGTTAGGGTTAGTGACACACAGTAACACACTGCCGGGTTAGGGTTAGTAACACACAGTAACACACTGCAGGGTTAGGGTTAGTAACACACAGTAACACACTGCAGGGTTAGGGTTAGTAACACACAGTAACACACTGCAGGGTTAGGGTTAGTAACACACAGTAACACACTGCAGGGTTAGGGTTAGTAACACACAGTAACACACTGCAGGGTTAGGGTTAGTAACACACAGTAACACACTGCAGCGTTAGGGTTAGTTACACACAGTAACCCACTGCAGCGTTAGGGTTAGTAACACACAGTAACACACTGCAGGGTTAGGGTTGGTAACACACAGTAACACACTGCAGGGTTAGGGTTAGTAACACACAGTAACACACTGCAGGGTTAGGGTTAGTAACACACAGTAACACACTGCAGGGTTAGGGTTAGTAACACACAGTAACACACTGCAGCGTTAGGGTTAGTAACACACAGTAACACACTGCAGCGTTAGGGTTATTAACACACAGTAATCCACTGCAGGGTTATGGTTAGTAACACACAGTAATCCACTGCAGGGTTAGCGTTAGTGACACACAGTAACAAACTGCAGGGTTAGGGTTAGTAACACACAGTAACACACTGCAGGGTTAGGGTTAGTAACACACAGTAACACACTGCAAGCTTAGGGTTAGTAACACACAGTAACACACTGCAGGGTTAGGGTTAGTAACACACAGTGACACACTGCAAGGTTAGGGTTAGTGACACACAGTAACACACTGCAGGGTTAGGGTTAGTAACACACAGTAACACACTGCAGCGTTATGGTTAGTAACACACAGTAACACACTGCAGGGTTAGGGTTAGTGACACACAGTAACACACTGCAGGGTTAGGGTTAGTGACACACAGTAACACACTGCAGGGTCAGGGTTAGTAACACACAGTAACACACTGCAGCGTTAGGGTTAGTAACACACAGTAATCCACTGCAGGGTTACGGTTAGTAACACACAGTAACACACTGCAGGATTAGGGTTAGTAACACACAGTAACACACTGCAGGGTTAGGGTTAGTAACACACAGTAACACACTGCAGGGTTACGGTTAGTAACACACAGTAACACACTGCAGGATTAGGGTTAGTAACACACAGTAACACACTGCAGGGTTAGGGTTAGTAACACACAGTAACACACTGCAGGGTTAGGGTTAGTGACACACAGTAACACACTGCAGCGTTAGGGTTAGTAACACACAGTAACACACTGCAGGGTTAGGGTTAGTAACACACAGTAATCCACTGCAGGGTTAGGGTTAGTAACACACAGTAACACACTGCAGCGTTATGGTTAGTAATACACAGTAACACACTGCAGGGTTACGGTTAGTAACACACAGTAACACACTGCAGCGTTAGGGTTAGTAACACACAGTAATCCACTGCAGGGTTAGGGTTAGTGACACACAGTAACACACTGCAGCGTTAGGGTTAGTAACACACAGTAACACAATGCAGGGTTAGGGTTAGTAACACACAGTAATCCACTGCAGGGTTAGGGTTAGTGACACACAGTAACACACTGCAGGGTTAGGGTTAGTAACACACAGTAACACACTGCAGGGTTAGGGTTAGTAACACACAGTAATCCACTGCAGGGTTAGGGTTAGTGACACACAGTAACACACTGCAGCGTTATGGTTAGTAACACACAGTAATCCACTGCAGGGTTAGGGTTAGTGACACACAGTAACACACTGCAGCGTTAGGGTTAGTAACACACAGTAACACACTGCAGGGTTAGGGTTAGTAACACACAGTAACACACTGCAGCGTTATGGTTAGTAACACACAGTAATCCACTGCAGGGTTAGGGTTAGTGACACACAGTAACACACTGCAGCGTTAGGGTTAGTAACACACAGTAACACAATGCAGGGTTAGGGTTAGTAACACACAGTAATCCACTGCAGGGTTAGGGTTAGTGACACACAGTAACACACTGCAGGGTTAGGGTTAGTAACACACAGTAACACACTGCAGGGTTAGGGTTAGTAACACACAGTAATCCACTGCAGGGTTAGGGTTAGTGACACACAGTAACACACTGCAGCGTTAGGGTTAGTGACACACAGTAACACACTGCAGGGTTAGGGTTAGTAACACACAGTAACACACTGCAGCGTTATGGTTAGTAATACACAGTAACACACTGCAGGGTTACGGTTAGTAACACACAGTAACACACTGCAGGGTTAGGGTTAGTAACACACAGTAACACACTGCAGGGTTAGGGTTAGTAACACACAGTAACACACTGCAGGGTTAGGGTTAGTAACACACAGTAACACACTGCAGGGTTAGGGTTAGTAACACACAGTGACACACTGCAGGGTTAGGGTTAGTAACACACAGTAACACACTGCAGGGTTAGGGTTAGTAACACACAGTGACACACTGCAGGGTTACGGTTAGTGACACACAGTAACACACTGCAGGGTTAGGGTTAGTAACACACAGTAACACACTGCAGCGTTAGGGTTAGTAATACACAGTAACACACTGCAGCGTTATGGTTAGTAACACACAGTAATCCACTGCAGGGTTAGGGTTAGTGACACACAGTAACACACTGCAGCGTTAGGGTTAGTAACACACAGTAACACAATGCAGGGTTAGGGTTAGTA
>NW_026601186.1:30000-52500 GCF_029448725.1 Salvelinus fontinalis
AATCTAGGAGGACAGAGAGAAGGAAGGGGGGGATCTAGGAGGACAGGGAGAAGGAAGGGGGAATCTAGGAGGACAGAGAGAAGGAAGGGTGAATCTAGGAGGACAGAGAGAAGGAAGGGTGAATCTAGGAGGACAGGGAGAAGGAAGGGTGAATCTAGGAGGACAGAGAGAAGGAAGGGTGAATCTAGGAGGACAGAGAGAAGGAAGGGGGGATCTAGGAGGACAGGGAGAAGGAAGGGTGAATCTAGGAGGACAGAGAGAAGGAAGGGTGAATCTAGGAGGACAGAGAGAAGGAAGGGGGGATCTAGGAGGACAGGGAGAAGGAAGGGTGAATCTAGGAGGACAGAGAGAAGGAAGGGTGAATCTAGGAGGACAGAGAGAAGGAAAGGGGGGATCTAGGAGGACAGGGAGAAGGAAGGGTGAATCTAGGAGGACAGAGAGAAGGAAGGGTGAATCTAGGAGGACAGAGAGGAGGAAGGGGGAATCTAGGAGGACAGAGAGAAGGAAGGGGGGAATCAGGGAGGACAGAGAGAAGGAAGGGTGAATCTAGGAGGACAGAGAGAAGGAAGGGTGAATCTAGGAGGACAGAGAGAAGGAAGGGTGAATCTAGGAGGACAGAGAGAAGGACGGGGGGATCTAGGAGGACAGGGAGAAGGAAGGGTGAATCTAGGAGGACAGAGAGAAGGAAGGGTGAATCTAGGAGGACAGAGAGAAGGAAGGGGGAATCTAGGAGGACAGAGAGAAGGAAGGGGGGAATCTAGGAGGACAGAGAGAAGGAAGGGGGGGATCTAGGAGGACAGAGAGAAGGAAGGGGGGATCTAGGAGGACAGAGAGAAGGAAGGGGGAATCTAGTAGTACAGAGAGAAGGAAGGGTGAATCTAGGAGGACAGAGAGAAGGAAGGGTGAATCTAGGAGGACAGAGAGAAGGAAGGGTGAATCTAGGAGGACAGAGAGAAGGAAGGGGGGAATCTAGGAGGACAGAGAGAAGGAAGGGTGAATCTAGGAGGACAGAGAGAAGGAAGGGTGAATCTAGGAGGACAGAGAGAAGGAAGGGGGGAATCTAGGAGGACAGAGAGAAGGAAGGGGGGAATCTAGGAGGACAGAGAGAAGGAAGGGTGAATCTAGGAGGACAGAGAGAAGGAAGGGTGAATCTAGGAGGACAGAGAGAAGGAAGGGGGGAATCTAGGATGACAGAGAGAAGGAAGGGGGGAATCTAGGAGGACAGAGAGAAGGAAGGGTGAATCTAGGAGGACAGAGAGAAGGAAGGGGGGAATCTAGGAGGACAGGGAGAAGGAAGGGGGGAATCTAGGAGGGCAGAGAGAAGGAAGGGTGAATCTAGGATGACAGAGAGAAGGAAGGGGGGAATCTAGGAGGACAGAGAGAAGGAAGGGTGAATCTAGGAGGACAGAGAGAAGGAAGGGGGGAATCTAGGAGGACAGAGAGAAGGAAGGGGGAATCTAGGAGGACAGAGAGAAGGAAGGGTGAATCTAGGAGGACAGAGAGAAGGAAGGGGGGATCTAGGAGGACAGAGAGAAGGAAGGGGGGAATCTAGGAGGACAGGGAGAAGGAAGGGTGAATCTAGGAGGACAGGGAGAAGGAAGGGTGAATCTAGGATGACAGAGAGAAGGAAGGGGGATCTAGGAGGACAGAGAGAAGGAAGGGTGAATCTAGGACGACAGAGAGAAGGAAGGGTGAATCTAGGATGACAGAGAGAAGGAAGGGGGATCTAGGAGGACAGGGAGAAGGAAGGGGGGAATCTAGGAGGACAGAGAGAAGGAAGGGGGGGATCTAGGATGACAGAGAGAAGGAAGGGGGGGATCTAGGAGGACAGAGAGAAGGAAGGGGGAATCTAGGAGGACAGAGAGAAGGAAGGGGGGATCTAGGAGGACAGAGAGAAGGAAGGGTGGATCTAGGAGGACAGAGAGAAGGAAGGGGGGATCTAGGAGGACAGAGAGAAGGAAGGGTGGATCTAGGAGGACAGAGAGAAGGAAGGGTGAATCTAGGAGGACAGAGAGAAGGAAGGGGGAATCTAGGATGACAGAGAGAAGGAAGGGTGAATCTAGGAGGACAGAGAGAAGGAAGGGTGAATCTAGGATGACAGAGAGAAGGAAGGGGCAATCTAGGAGGACAGAGAGAACGAAGGGGGGATCTAGGAGGACAGAGAGAAGGAAGGTTGAATCTAGGAGGACAGAGAAGGAAGGGGGAATCTAGGAGGACAGAGAGAAGGAAGGGGGGAATCTAGGAGGACAGAGTGAAGGAAGGGTGAATCTAGGATGACAGAGAGAAGGAAGGGGGAATCTAGGAGGACAGAGAGAAGGAAGGGGGGAATCTAGGAGGACAGAGAGAAGGAAGGGGGAATCTAGGAGGACAGAGAGAAGGAAGGGGGGGATCTAGGAGGACAGAGAGAAGGAAGGGGGGGATCTAGGAGGACAGAGAGAAGGAAGGGGGGATCTAGGAGGACAGAGAGAAGGAAGGGGGAATCTAGGAGTACAGAGAGAAGGAAGGGTGAATCTAGGAGGACAGAGAGAAGGAAGGGTGAATCTAGGAGGACAGAGAGAAGGAAGGGTGAATCTAGGAGGACAGAGAGAAGGAAGAGGGGAATCTAGGAGGACAGAGAGAAGGAAGGGGGAATCTAGGAGGACAGAGAGAAGGAAGGGGGGAATCTAGGAGGGCAGAGAGAAGGAAGGGTGAATCTAGGATGACAGAGAGAAGGAAGGGGGGAATCTAGGAGGACAGAGAGAAGGAAGGGTGAATCTAGGAGGACAGAGAGAAGGAAGGGTGAATC
Source organism: Salvelinus fontinalis (assembly GCF_029448725.1). Taxonomy (NCBI): domain Eukaryota; kingdom Metazoa; phylum Chordata; class Actinopteri; order Salmoniformes; family Salmonidae; genus Salvelinus; species Salvelinus fontinalis. The sequence goes on from NW_026601186.1 coordinate 32,786, forward strand.
TAGGAGGACAGAGAGAAGGAAGGGGGGAATCTAGGATGACAGAGAGAAGGAAGGGGGGAATCTAGGAGGACAGAGAGAAGGAAGGGTGAATCTAGGAGGACAGAGAGAAGGAAGGGGGGAATCTAGGAGGACAGAGAGAAGGAAGGGTGAATCTAGGAGGACAGAGAGAAGGAAGGGGGGAATCTAGGAGGACAGAGAGAAGGAAGGGGGAATCTAGGAGGACAGAGAGAAGGAAGGGTGAATCTAGGAGGACAGAGAGAAGGAAGGGGGGATCTAGGAGGACAGAGAGAAGGAAGGGGGGAATCTAGGAGGACAGGGAGAAGGAAGGGTGAATCTAGGAGGACAGGGAGAAGGAAGGGTGAATCTAGGATGACAGAGAGAAGGAAGGGGGATCTAGGAGGACAGAGAGAAGGAAGGGTGAATCTAGGACGACAGAGAGAAGGAAGGGTGAATCTAGGATGACAGAGAGAAGGAAGGGGGATCTAGGAGGACAGGGAGAAGGAAGGGGGGAATCTAGGAGGACAGAGAGAAGGAAGGGGGGGATCTAGGATGACAGAGAGAAGGAAGGGGGGGATCTAGGAGGACAGAGAGAAGGAAGGGGGGATCTAGGAGGACAGAGAGAAGGAAGGGGGAATCTAGGAGGACAGAGAGAAGGAAGGGGGGATCTAGGAGGACAGAGAGAAGGAAGGGTGGATCTAGGAGGACAGAGAGAAGGAAGGGTGAATCTAGGAGGACAGAGAGAAGGAAGGGGGAATCTAGGATGACAGAGAGAAGGAAGGGTGAATCTAGGAGGACAGAGAGAAGGAAGGGTGAATCTAGGATGACAGAGAGAAGGAAGGGGCAATCTAGGAGGACAGAGAGAACGAAGGGGGGATCTAGGAGGACAGAGAGAAGGAAGGTTGAATCTAGGAGGACAGAGAAGGAAGGGGGAATCTAGGAGGACAGAGAGAAGGAAGGGGGGAATCTAGGAGGACAGAGTGAAGGAAGGGTGAATCTAGGATGACAGAGAGAAGGAAGGGGGAATCTAGGAGGACAGAGAGATGGAAGGGTGAATCTAGGAGGACAGAGAGAAGGAAGGGGGAATCTAGGAGGACAGAGAGAAGGACGGGGGGATCTAGGAGGACAGAGAGAAGGAAGGGGGGAATCTAGGATGACAGAGAGAAGGAAGGGTGAATCTAGGAGGACAGAGAGAAGGAAGGGTGAATCTAGGAGGACAGAGAGAAGGAAGGGTGAATCTAGGAGGACAGAGAGAAGGAAGGGGGGAATCTAGGATGACAGAGAGAAGGAAGGGTGAATCTAGGAGGACAGAGAGAAGGAAGGGGGGAATCTAGGAGGACAGAGAGAACGAAGGGGAATCTAGGAGGACAGAGAGAAGGAAGGGGAATCTAGGAGGACAGAGAGAAGGAAGGGTGAATCTAGGAGGACAGAGAGAAGGAAGGGGGAATCTAGGAGGACAGAGAGAAGGAAGGGGGAATCTAGGAGGACAGGGAGAAGGAAGGGGGGAATCTAGGAGGACAGAGAGAAGGAAGGGTGAATCTAGGAGGACAGAGAGAAGGAAGGGAGGAATCTAGGATGACAGAGAGAAGGAAGGGGGGAATCTAGGATGACAGAGAGAAGGAAGGGTGAATCTAGGAGGACAGAGAGAAGGAAGGGGGGAATCTAGGATGACAGAGAGAAGGAAGGGGGGAATCTAGGAGGACAGAGAGAAGGAAGGGGGGAATCTAGGAGGACAGAGAGAAGGAAGGGTGAATCTAGGATGACAGAGAGAAGGAAGGGTGAATCTAGGAGGACAGAGAGAAGGAAGGGGGGAATCTAGGATGACAGAGAGAAGGAAGGGGGGAATCTAGGATGACAGAGAGAAGGAAGGGTGAATCTAGGAGGACAGAGAGAAGGAAGGGGGGAATCTAGGATGACACAGAGAAGGAAGGGGGGAATCTAGGATGACAGAGAGAAGGAAGGGGGGAATCTAGGAGGACAGAGAGAAGGAAGGGGGAATCTAGGAGGACAGAGAGAAGGAAGGGGGGAATCTAAGATGACAGAGAGAAGGAAGGGGGGAATCTAGGATGACACAGAGAAGGAAGGGGGGAATCTAGGAGGACAGAGAGAAGGAAGGGGGGGATCTAGGAGGACAGAGAGAAGGAAGGGTGAATCTAGGAGGACAGAGAGAAGGAAGGGGGAATCTAGGAGGACAGAGAGAAGGAAGGGGGGAATCTAGGAGGACAGAGAGAAGGAAGGGGGGATCTAGGAGGACAGAGAGAAGGAAGGGTGAATCTAGGAGGACAGAGAGAAGGAAGGGGGGAATCTAGGAGGACAGAGAGAAGGAAGGGTGAATCTAGGAGGACAGAGAGAAGGAAGGGGGGAATCTAGGAGGACAGGGAGAAGGAAGGGTGAATCTAGGAGGACAGAGAGAAGGAAGGGGGGATCTAGGAGGACAGAGAGAAGGAAGGGTGAATCTAGGAGGACAGAGAGAAGGAAGGGGGGAATCTAGGAGGACAGAGAGAAGGAAGGGTGAATCTAGGAGGACAGAGAGAAGGAAGGGGGGGATCTAGGAGGACAGAGAGAAGGAAGGGGGAATCTAGGAGGACAGAGAGAAGGAAGGGGGGAATCTAGGAGGACAGAGAGAAGGAAGGGGGAATCTAGGAGGACAGGGAGAAGGAAGGGTGAATCTAGGAGGACAGAGAGAAGGAAGGGTGAATCTAGGAGGACAGAGAGAAGGAAGGGGGAATCTAGGAGGACAGAGAGAAGGAAGGGGGGAATCTAGGAGGACAGAGAGAAGGAAGGGGGGAATCTAGGAGGACAGAGAGAAGGAAGGGGGGGGATCTAGGAGGACAGAGAGAAGGAAGGGGGGATCTAGGAGGACAGAGAGAAGGAAGGGGGGATCTAGGAGGACAGAGAGAAGGAAGGGGGGAATCTAGGAGGACAGAGAGAAGGAAGGGGGGATCTAGGAGGACAGAGAGAAGGAAGGGGGGAATCTAGGAGGACAGAGAGAAGGAAGGGGGGATCTAGGAGGACAGAGAGAAGGAAGGGGGGATCTAGGAGGACAGAGAGAAGGAAGGGGGGAATCTAGGAGGACAGAGAGAAGGAAGGGGGGATCTAGGAGGACAGAGAGAAGGAAGGGTGAATCTAGGAGGACAGAGAGAAGGAAGGGGGAATCTAGGAGGACAGAGAGAAGGAAGGGGGGATCTAGGAGGACAGAGAGAAGGAAGGGTGAATCTAGGATGACAGAGAGAAGGAAGGGGGAATCTAGGAGGACAGAGAGAAGGAAGGGGGGATCTAGGAGGACAGAGAGAAGGAAGGGGGGAATCTAGGAGGACAGAGAGAAGGAAGGGGGAATCTAGGAGGACAGAGAGAAGGAAGGGGGGATCTAGGAGGACAGAGAGAAGGAAGGGGGGAATCTAGGAGGACAGAGAGAAGGAAGGGGGGAATCTAGGAGGACAGAGAGAAGGAAGGGGGGGATCTAGGAGGACAGAGAGAAGGAAGGGGGGAATCTAGGAGGACAGAGAGAAGGAAGGGTGAATCTAGGAGGACAGAGAGAAGGAAGGGTGAATCTAGGAGTACAGAGAGAAGGAAGGGTGGAATCTAGGAGGACAGAGAGAAGGAAGGGTGAATCTAGGAGGACAGAGAGAAGGAAGGGTGAATCTAGGAGTACAGAGAGAAGGAAGGGTGAATCTAGGAGGACAGAGAGAAGGAAGGGGGGAATCTAGGAGGACAGAGAGAAGGAAGGGTGAATCTAGGAGGATAGAGAGAAGGAAGGGGGGATCTAGGAGGACAGAGAGAAGGAAGGGGGAATCTAGGAGGACAGGGAGAAGGAAGGGTGAATCTAGGATGACAGAGAGAAGGAAGGGGGGATCTAGGAGGACAGAGAGAAGGAAGGGTGAATCTAGGATGACAGAGAGAAGGAAGGGGGATCTAGGAGGACAGAGAGAAGGAAGGGGGGGATCTAGGAGGACAGAGAGAAGGAAGGGTGAATCTAGGAGGACAGAGAGAAGGAAGGGTGAATCTAGGAGGACAGAGAGAAGGAAAGGGGGATCTAGGAGGACAGAGAGGAGGAAGGGGGGATCTAGAAGGACTCCACTTAAAGACATGCTCTGGGCTTGCTCTGGACATGCTCTGGACATGCTCTGGGGCTCACTCTAAGAAAGTATTTTGTAAACCTCCCGCGTTGGGCTGGATATGTCAATGTGTACTTCATACATATATCATCTATGAGCAGAATTATTATCTTACCTCAATTAATCATGAAATCTTTAGATTGAAAGCAACTGTTTTCTGGAAGCTGTGCCCTGCCATTTTCCCTACTTTCCCCACCACGTGGGCCAGCCCCCTAGCAATTTGAGTTTTAGACTATGAGATTTAGCCCCTCGCCTTTGAGTGACAGGTAGCAAGAGTCCTGTCCAACGTTATCCAATGAGGTTGCAGGGCAGGCCCAACGGCTGAGTGGACACAGCAGAGAAGGAGAGAGCAATAACGTAGTGCACATATCTGCACATATGTGACGCCATTTTCAGAGACGACTTTTGGCTTGTGAGTGCTACTATCACAATTACTGGCTAAAACGTATATAAAATTACCGGAGAATCTATTTAACTCTCCTCTCCCTCTTGTCCTATTTAAAATGAGGTGGTGATGTAACGTTGTAGCAACGTTAGGGGAACATTCAACATGCAGCACCAGGGTCAGGGATTTGTGGTGGGTATTTACGTTTCTCATGCTGAAATTCTCTATTTTGCATTTTTTTCTCCCTCTTGCTCTGTTTTGCTCCCTCTCTACTTTTTCCTTCTCTCCCCCCTCTCTCTCATTTCCCTCCCTCTTTCCCCCTACCTCACCTCTCTTTACCCCCCTCTATCTCCCCTCTCTCTCTGTCTCTGTCTCTGTCTCTCTCTGTCTCTTTCTCTCTCTCTCTCTCTCTCTCTCTCTCTCTCTCTCTCTCTCTCTCTCTCTCTCTCTCTGTCTCTCTCTGTCTCTCTCTCTGTCTCTCTCTCTGTCTCCTTCCCCTCCCTCTTTCCCCCTACCTCACCTCTCTTTCCCCCTCTCTTTCTATCTGTCTCTCTCTCTCTCTCTCTCTCTCTCTCTCTCTCTCTCTCTCTCTCTCTCTCTCTCTCTCTCTCTCTCTCTCTTTCCCCCCCCTCTCTCTCTCTCTCTCTCTCTCTCTCTCTCTCTCTCTCTCTCTCTCTCTCTCTCTCTCAGTATCTCTATGAAGGGATGAAGATCAGTGAGTTGCCAGTGGATTTTTCAGTGGTCTGGAACGGCAACTTCATTATAGACAACCCAGATAATATCCAAGGTAAGACATTCACATGCTTGTTTTACTATCTTTGTGTGGAACAAACAATTAATTCCCATTCAAAATCCTATTTTCCCTAATCCCTAAACCTAACCTTAACCCTTACCTTAAACCCAAACCTAAACCTAACTACTAACCCTAAACCTAATCTTAACCCTTACCTTAAACCCAAACCCCCAAACCCCTAAACATAACTCCTAACCCTTAACCTAACCCCTAACCCTAATTCTAACCTTAACCCTGATTGTAACCCTAATCATAAAATAGCCTTTTTCCTTGTGGGGACCAGTGAAATGTCACTTTCCTTGTTTTACTATCCTTGTGAGGACTTTTGGTCCCCACAAGGATAGTAAAACCAAACACACACACACACACACACACACACACACACACACACATTTGTTGACACCAACACATAAACCAGATGTTTCTTGTCAAATAACGTCTTGTCTTAGCTGGATACACAGCATAATACCTGCTTTTACTCTAACAGCGCAGTTGTATCTTTCTTAAAAAATGTCATGTTTTAACCAACTAAATCCTCCAGGAATACAGTCCAGTACTACACTACACTACAGTTTGTTTGTCAGATAATGTTAGGTTGTCAAATGTGTTCAATTGTCAGTATAATGTTACGTTCAAATCAAATGATGGTTTCTGTTACCAACACTGTAGTGTTTACACTGAGTCCTCCTGTATCCCACAGTGCACCTGTATAAGTGTGTGGCCCAGAGGGACAGCTGTGGCATGTGTCTGAAAGCCCAGAGGAAGTTCCAGTGTGGCTGGTGTAGTGGAGAGGGCCGATGTACCCTGCGCCACCACTGCCCACCCCTCAACCCCTATACCACCCGCTGGCTAGACCTGTCCAGCAAGAAGGTCCAGTGTACCAACCCACGCATCACAGAGGTCAGTGATACCTCATACACACTCAAACCTTTCCCCATAACCATAGGGGTAACAGGCATATATCGCCTTTCATCATATGGTCGTCTGTAGTCGACAGAATGAACCCTGGGACAACTGCCTGTCGTCCATTGTAGATGCAGTCTCCTCCTCATCCAGTCTGGGGTCACATTTTAGCCTTAAGCTTCAACTTGACTTTGTCCCTTAACATGGTGAAATATGATTTACTGCCTGTCTGACAGCACAGGCCATGTGTTTACTGTTCAATGTACAATGTATCTGTTCGCAGTTCTCCTTCAGCTGAGATCAACAACTACAGACTGCAGGATCAGACAGGTCTAGTCCTTGACAATGACAGGTCCTACAGTATTTGCATTGGGAGGTCTGCATGGTATTGGTGCTGCTGTTGCATGTTTCCATTGGTCTAGAATGGACTGGACTGTGTGTGAATGAGAATGATCTGCTGGTAGGAGAGGAGCATCTGACATCACTCATGGAGCTGCACACAGGCTCTCTCTTCCTCACTGCTTTGTTTATATTCCTCTGTTTCTCTCTCTCCTCTCTCTCTATTTCTCTCTCACACTTTATTTTTCTCTCTTCTATTTCTCTCTCTGTCTCATCTCTGCCCCCCCCCCTCTCTCTCTCAATCTCTCTCTATCTTGCTCTCTCTCGCTCTCTCTCTATTTCTCCCTTGTTCTCTCTTCTGCTCTATTTCTCTCTCTCTCTGTCTCATCTCTGCCCCCCCCCCTTCTTCTCTCACTATGACACACAATCAATATGCAGGAAGACAGCATCTGGTGTTTATTTTCACGGAAGAGCAAAAAGGGAGTTTGTGTGTGTGTGTCTCTGGAGAGAGGCCACAGCTCAGCTCACCTTCAGCAGTGCTGCAAGGGCGAGGGACCTGACACACACACACACACCCTAGGGGCCTGCCTCAGTGTCTCTCTGTGTAGTGGGCCTGTCTGTCTGTGCCACATGAGCCACTTTATAAAGATGTATGTATGCTTGTGTTAACCAGAATTCCAAGCTTAATTTAATGTTCACACCTTGACAGAAATACAGTACAATGTTTTAACAAAAAATTATAGCGCCATTTTTTTATTTTACCTTTATTTAACCAGGAAGGGCTCATTGAGATTTAAAATCTCTTTTTCAAGAGCGTCCTGGCCAAGATAGGCAGCACCAAGTCATTACAAAAAATACAGACAAACATGAAAACTACAAGTAATCTAGTAAAAACCACAGAATTCACAAGAGTATAACAAAAATCAAAAACAGCAAATTAAAAACATTGACAGGTCAGGGAATCAGCCTGAAAATCCTTCATCAGTGATTTAAAAATACCAATCGGGGACAAGTTCTTCCAGTTTAAAAGCATTTTGTAAGGTGTTCCAAGACGATGGGGCAGAGTACATAAAAGCCCTTTTACCAAATTCAGTTCGGACATTTGGAACAGTTAGCAGGATAAAGTCCAGCGAACGAAGAGAGTACCCACCATATTTCTGGACAGTAAAAATGCCCAAATAAAAAGGTAGTGAACCCAAAATGGCTTTGTAAATAAAAGTATACCAGTGACTGAGCCTACGAGTGACTAGAAGGCCAGCCAACCCTGGTATACAAAGTGCAGTGGTGCGTAAGGGTTTTGCAGTTTAAAATAAATCTCAAAGTGCCATGGGAAAGGGTGTCAATTGATCTCAAACACTGAGTGGAAGCATTCATATATAAAATATCTGTCCCGGTCTTGGAAATGAGCGGACCAAGTTGCAGCGTGAGTATAGTTCCACATATTTATTTAAGTGAAACTAACAAAACAAAATAACACCACTAACAAAGACCGTGAGGACATAGTGCCCAAACACACTAACAAACAATCAATATCCCACAAATGCAGGTGGGGAAAAAGCCTACCTAAATATGATCCCCAATTAGAGGCAACGATTACCAGCTGCCTCTAATTGGGAACCACACAAACCACCAACCTAGAAATCTATAAACTAGATAACCCCCCAGTCACACTCTGACTTAAACACCATAGAGAACCAAGGGCTCTCTATGGTCAGGGCGTGACAATATCCCCATAGTCTAGTAAAGGTATAAATGTAGCTGATACTAGCCTCCTTCCTGCTTCAAAAGAAAAACAGGCCTTATTCCTAAAATACAATCCCAATTTCAGTTTAAATTTTTTTGTAAGTTGTTGAATATGCAATTTAAAAGAGAGGCCGTCATCAATTAAAATTCCAAGATATTTATATGAGGTTACAACCTCAATCTCCTTGCCCTGACAGGTAGTAATAGGTGAAAGGGTCAGAGGTCTATTTCTTGCTTTAGAAAGCACCATTAGTTTAGTTTTGTCAGTATTGAGGATAAGCTTCCCTTGACACAAGGTATGTTGAACAGTATAAAAAGCAGTTTGCAAGTTCTGGAAAGCTTTTGTAAGAGACGAGGCTGTAAGGGCTGTCGTTCTCCTCTTCCTCAGACGAGGAGAGGAGAGAAAGATCAGTGGACCAATACGCAGCATTCGGGAAATAAGCCATCTTTTATTTAATAACGATGATGGCAAAACACGAAACGAAACAAAACACTTTAACAAGCTTACAAAATAACAAAACGACGTTGACGCAACCTGAACATAAACTTACATAACTAAACATAAACTTACGTACAGGAAACAGACGACATCGAAACGAAACAAACAAACGCTACAGTCCTATGTGGTACGAACATACATACAGACACAGGAGACAATCACCCACAAACAAACAGTGAGAATGCCCTACCTAAATATGACTCTTAATTAGAGGAAAATGCAAACCACCTGCCTCTAATCAAGAGCCATACCAGGTAACCCAAAACCAACATAGAAACAGATAACATAGACTGCCCACCCAAAACTAACGCCCTGACCATAAACACATAAAAACAACATAAAACAGGTCAGGACTGTTACAGTACCCCCCCCTCAAGGTGCGAACGCCGGGCGCACCAGCACAAAGTCCAGGGGAGGGTCCGGGTGGGCAGTTGACCACGGTGGTGGTTCCGGCTCAGGACGCTGTCCCCACACCACCATAGTCACTCCCCTCTTCTGTCTACCCCTTCCACTGACCACCCTAAAACTACTTTCCCCAAAATAAACAGCCAGCACCGGGACAAAGGGCAGCACCGGGACAAGGGGTAGCACCGGGACAAGGGGCAGCACCGGGACAAGGGGCAGCACCAGGATAAGGACCAGCACCGGAATAAGGGGCAGCACCGGGACAAGGGGCAGCACCGGGACAAGGGGCAGCACCGGGACAAGGGGCAGCACCGGGACAAGGGGCAGCACCGGGACAAGGGGCAGCACCGGGACAAGGGGCAGCACCGGGACAAGGGGCAGATCCCGGCTGAAGGACTCTGGCAGGTCCTGTTTGGACGGCTCTGGCAGGTCCATGCAGGCTGACGGCTCTCGACACTCATGGCAGACTGACGGCTCTCTACGCTCATGGCAGGCTGACGGCTCTCGACACTCATGGCAGGCTGACGGCTCTCGACACTCATGGCAGACTGACGGCTCTCTACGCTCATGGCAGGCTGACGGCTCTCGACACTCATGGCAGGCTGACGGCTCTCGACGCTCATGGCAGGCTGACGGCTCTCGACGCTCATGGCAGGCTGACGGCTCTGGCTGCTCATGGCTCTCTGACGGCTCTGGCTGCTCATGGCTCTCTGACGGCTCTGGCTGCTCATGGCTCTCTGACGGCTCTGGCTGCTCATGGCTCTCTGACGGCTCTGGCTGCTCATGGCTCTCTGACGGCTCTGGCTGCTCATGGCTCTCTGACGGCTCTGGCTGCTCATGGCTCGCTGGCGGCTCTGGCAGATCCTGTCTGGTTGGCGGCTCTGGCAGATCCTGTCTGGTTGGCGGCTCTGGCAGATCCTGTCTGGTTGGCGGCTCTGGCAGATCCTGTCTGGTTGGCGGCTCTGGCAGATCCTGTCTGGCTGACGGCTCTAGCGGCTCCTGTCTGGCTGACGGCTCTAGCGGCTCCTGTCTGGCGGATGGCTCTGTAGGCTCATGGCAGACGGGCGGCTTTGCAGGCTCATGGCAGACGGGCGGCTTTGCAGGCTCATGGCAGACGGATGGCTCAGACGGCGCTGGGGAGACGGATGGCTCAGATGGCGCTGGGGAGACGGATGGCTCAGATGGCGCTGGGGAGACGGATGGCTCAGATGGCGCTGGGGAGACGGATGGCTCAGATGGCGCTGGTGAGATGGATGGCTCTGTAGGAAGGAGAAGGAGAGACAGCCTGGTGCGTGGTCTAGGCACCGGCTGCGCTGGAGAGGAGGAAACAGCAGGAGAGAGAACCCGGAGAGACAGCCTGGTACGGGGGGCTGCCACCGGAGGACTGGTACATGGAGGTGGCACCGGGTCTACCGGACCGTGAAGGAGGACACGTGCTCTTGAGCACCGAGCCTCCCCAACCCTACCAGGTTGAATGGACCCCGTAGCCCTGCCAGTGCGGCGAGGTGGAGTAACCCGCACTGGGCTATGCAGGCGAACCGGGGACACCACCTGTAAGGCTGGTGCCATGTACACCGGCCCGAGGAGACGTACTGGAGACCATATACGTTGGGCCGGCTTCATGGCACTCGGCTCGATGCCCAACCTAGCCCTCCCAGTGCGGCAAGGTGGAATAGCCCGCACTGGGCTAAGCACGCGTACTGGGGACACCGTGCGCTTTACCGCATAACACGGTGTCTTACCAGTACGACGCCTTCTACCTCCACGGTAAGCACGGGGAGTTTGCTCGGGTATCTTACCCGGCTTTGCCACACTCCTCGTGTGCCCCCCCCCAAGAAATTTTTTGGTCTGACTCACGGGCTCCCAACCGCGTCGTCGCGCTGCCTCCTCATACCAGCGCCGCTCAGCCTTCGCTGCTTCCAATTCCTCCTTTGGACGGCGATATTCCCCTGGTTGAGCCCAAGGTCCTCTACCGTCCAAGATCTCCTCCCAAGTCCAGAAGTTCTTGTTGCGCCGTCGAGCATTCCCATACCGCTTGGTCTCTGTTTGTAGGTGGGTGATTCTGTTACGGCTTGTGCTCTCCTCATCCTCAGATGAGGTGAGGAGAGAAGGATCCTCAGACCAAAACGCAGGCTTTGGGAAATAAGCCATCTTTTATTTAATAACGATGATGGCAAAACACGAAACGAAACAAAACACTTTAACAAGCTTACAAAATAACAAAACGACGTTGACGCAACCTGAACATAAACTTACATAACTAAACATAAACTTACGTACAGGAAACAGACGACATCGAAACGAAACAAACAAACGCTACAGTCCTATGTGGTACGAACATACATACAGACACAGGAGACAATCACCCACAAACAAACAGTGAGAATTCCCTACCTAAATATGACTCTTAATTAGAGGAAAATGCAAACCACCTGCCTCTAATCAAGAGCCATACCAGGTAACCCAAAACCAACATAGAAACAGATAACATAGACTGCCCACCCAAAACTAACGCCCTGACCATAAACACATAAAAACAACATAAAACAGGTCAGGACCGTTACAGAGGCACAACATTAAATAACAATATCATCAGCATAAAAATGAAGTTGCGCATTTTGGACACTTTTGTCTAAATCATTTATATAAATAGTGAATATGAGGGGACCAAGTACAGATCCTTGTGGCACACCATTAAAGACAGACAATTTAACAGACATAAGCCCATCAAATTGAGTGCACTGAGTTCTACCAGACAGATAGTTAGCAAACCATGCAACTGCATGCTCTGAAAGACCTACACTCGACAATCTCTGCCTTAGTATAGCATGATCAACTGTATCGATAGCCTTAGAGAGATCAATAAAAGTGAGACACAGTGCTGAGTGCTGTTTTTTGTCAAGGGTTTCATTGATATCATTTAAAACCTTCATATGCTTCTTCCTGAAGCCCGATTGGTACATTGATAAAATAGAGTTAGTAAATAAAAACTCTTTTAGCTGTTCACTCACAAGGGTTTCAAGTATTTTTATCAGGGGTGACAGCTTTGAGATTGGCCTATAATTATTTAAAAGAGTTGGATCTCCCCCTTTTAAAAGTGGTACGACAAATGCTGATTTCCAGATCTTTGGAATGTCATTACATTCCAGGGTTAGATTGAACAGATATGTAAGTGGTTCAGCTATGAAATCAGCTGCCAGATTTAAAAAGCAGGGATCCAAAAGATCATGACCTGCAGGCTTTCTCTGATCTAAGGATTTCAGGGCTGTATGTACCACCTGCACTGAGAATGGCAAAAAGCTAAAAGTTTGACCAGCTCTCTGGTTCATCCACACAGGGCTGTACAGAGACAGAGGACACTGGTTCATCCACACAGGGTTGTACAGAGACAGAGGACACTGGTTCATCCACACAGGGTTGTACAGAGACAGAGGACACTGGTTTATCCACACAGGGTTGTACAGAGACAGAGGACACTGAATCAAACAGCCTACCAGATGATACAAAGTGCTCATTGAAACAATTCAGCATTTCAGTTTTGTCATATACAGCAACAGAGTCCTTCAAAACACATGATGGTAAATCATTAACATTACTGTTACCAGACAGATTTAATAGCCTTTCTAGGGTCATTCAGGTTATCAGTGGTAACAGACATAAAATATTCAGACTTGGCCTTCCTGAGAAGAAAAGAACACTTGTTTTGTAACTGCCTAAAAATAAGCCAATCAGCATCAGAACATGATTTCCTTGCTTTAGCCCTGGCTAGATTACGGTCGTGAATAATACAAGACAGCTCAGAAGAAAACCATGGATTATCCCGCCCTTTAACCCTGAACCTGCGGAATGGGGCATGTTTGTTTACTATTTGGAAAAAACCATCATGAAAGAATATCCAGGCAGTTTCCACATCAGGGATAAGCTAAATCTTGCGCCAGTTAAAATAAAACAAATCATGAAAGAAAGCCTGCTCATTAAAACACTTCAAATTTCTCTTATGAATAAAACGTGCCTTCGTTTTAGGAACCTTAGTATTTCTAACAGCAACAACAGCACAATGGTCACTTAAATCATTACAAAAAACACCAACAGCAGAATATTTATGTGGAACATTTGTCAATATCAAATCAATCAGGGTAGATTTATCTGGGCATTTAAGATTTGGGCGAGTGGGTGAGTTAATCAACTGGGTAAGATTCATAGAATTACAAAACATTTTTAAATCATCAGACACCGGCTTTAACCAACACCAGTTGAGATCTCCAATCGAGATCATTTCACTGTAAAGAGGTTTAGACATAAGGTGCGTCAAAGAAGAAAATGCATCACCGAGAGCAGAGGGGGGTCTATAACAGCCAATCACAGTTATAGAGAGACCCTTTGAAACCTCAAGATTCAAAGCAAGAAATTCCAACTGTTTACAAATAGTTTCAGACTTTGCCACACTTACAGGCAATTTAGTTTTTACAAATATAGCCACACCCCCACCTTTCTTAACCCGATCAGTGTGATAAACATTGTAACCACTTATACAAATATCCTTATCAAAAACAGACTTGCTGAGCCAGGTTTCAGAAAACACAATTACATCAGCATCAGTTGATTTAGCCCAAATCCTAACCCCATCAATTTTTGACAACAGGCTGCTGCGTACATTTAAATGAAAAATACCAAAACCAGATCTAGATTTAAAATCAGAGGGGGTTTGGAGACATTGCATATCAGGGCCAGGGTTAGGTTGCACGTTACCTGGTATCAACAACAGAAGAATAACTAGGCACCTCTGTTTAATAACCTTGCACAGCTTCTCTTTTTTAAGAGACCTACTGCAAGCGAATTCTACAAGTGAGTTTCCAGACAATACAAAATAGTCATTTAAAACCATTAGACTTTGGTAGTGACACAAATTCGTACTGTTCACATCATGCCACAAATGCATCGGCACTTGGACGAGTGGACCGAGTGAAAAAGAGCAAGTTCCTGCAGACAAAATGCCTAATGTACGGGAGAGCACATTGTCAGATGTACTCACCATGCGACAATGTTCCTTTTCTCCAGAGTTCAGTAAAGTCAGTGCACAAAGCAATACCACGAAAAGTGTCATTTTCTCTGACAAATGTTAAACAATAGAGGCCAACGAAGGTAAGGGGAGAGAGGGACAGCGTGTATGTATGAGTCTGAATGTGAGTATTTGCGCGTGTGAGTAGATTGGGTGTTGAGGTAGATTGAGAGAACGGGTTGAGGATTGTTGAGCTGCCACTGACAGCCAGGCGAAGAGCAAAAAGGAGCAGCTTGGACAAGACACTCCGCGGACGAAGGAGGAACTCAGGCCAGCCAGAGATAGGGTTACTTTGGTAAACTTCAAGTAATGAAGAGCTGAGTTGAGGAGGACCCGTGATCTTTACACCAGCAAAAATAAAATAGTTTGCACTACACAACAACGAAGTTACGCAACCATAAATAAATAGATTATTAGTAGGTTAAAATGTACTAGTCACAGACAAACGACTTGACATGCTGCCATCTTGGATTTGAGGACCTTTTTTGTTGTTGACATGCCTCTAGTAGTAAAGCAACTATCCCTGCTTGAGTTCCCCAGACAGACGTAGTTTGATTGATGCAAGGCTATCAAAGTGGCAGACTATTCAGACAGTAAAGTACATTAGAGTAAGAGAAGAGGTGGCTCTCTCACCCAGTCGCCATGGCTCCAACCTTACAACAATGACCATCCCTGTGACCGTTTCCCATAATCAACAAGTGCCTGTTTGTTTGTTTCCCCCTAGTAGCAGCCCTTTGTGTACTGAGGCATAATTTCCGTGCGGCGGGTATGATTGACCCAGTGTCACAGGAGAGTCAGGCCAGAGGCTGAGGGCTGCCCAGACATTGTATTTAAATAGGCAAGTTAGTTAAGAACAAATTCTTATTTACAATGACAGCCTACCCCGGCCAACACTGAGCCAATTGTGCGCCACCCTATGGGGCTCCCAATCAGAGCCGGATGTGATACAGCCTGGAATTGAACCAGGGACTGTAGTGACACCTCTTGCAGTCTTGCACTGAGATGCAGTGTTTTAGACCCCTGCGCCACTCGGGAGCCCGAGTGAGGCTGGGAGTTGCCAGGTGGCTCACAATACAATAGTATCACAATACAATATTATCACAATACTATCACAATACAATATTATCACAATACAAAATTATCACAATACTTCAGTGCCGATATGATATGTATTGCGATTCAATACTGCCATTTTATTGCGATTAGATGTTCCAAACATATTGCTCACTATATGTCTGCTGCAGAGAGACACGTTTTGATCGGTCATGGATATCAAAGTGCTGAAAACATGTTGGCTCCGTATTTAAAAAGAAGATGAAGAACAAGCTATAGGATAAAAATGTTTTGGCGCAGGTACAGCCGACTAGCGTTGACTAATGCTACCTACATTAACAAAATCACTTTTCTTTTAACGAATTGATACATGGAGCCAAAGTATCAATATAATATTGTGAAATGAATATTGCGATATGTAAGCATGGATCCCCTCCCCCGTCACTAGGTGTGATGAGGATCTAGTTCTCTTGTTCTGACTTCTTCTTTTCTTACAATCTCTTTTTCTGTCCGTCTCTCCTTCTCTCTTGCATTCTCTCCCTCAATCTCTTACATGTTCTCCCTCTCATTCTGTATTTCCCCTCTCTCTTTCTTTGTCTGTCTCTCTCCACTGTTTTTCTCCTCTGTCTCTCATCCTTTTTCTTCCCCTCTCTCTCTGTCTCCTTGTCTCTCTGTCTCCTGTCTCCTGTGTCCGTCCATGTGTCACTCTGTCTGTGACTCATTCTAGTAAATTAAGTTACGCTCTTGTGGTACTCCATTACACTCTCTCAGCTTGTCATTCTGGGCAATTTGTGACAGCGAAGTGTGTGTGTGTGTGTGTGTGTGTGTGTGTGTGTGTGTGTGTGTGTGTGTGTGTGTGTGTGTGTGTGTGTGTGTGTGTGTGTGTGTGTGTGTGTGTGTGTGTGTGTGTGTGTGTGTGTGTGTGTGTGTGTGTGTGTGTGTGTGTGTGTGTGTGTGCGTGTGTGTGTGTGTGTGTGTGTGTGTGTGTGTGTGTGGACTTCTAACAAGCAGTAACCCTATGGAGACATTTCGTTCAGCTCCCAGTGTTCATTAGTCAATCAATCAATCAAGTTTATTTTATATAGCCCTTCGTACATCAGCTAATATCTCGAAGTGCTGTACAGAGACCCAGCCTAAAACCCCAAACAGCTAGAATGCAGGTGAAGAAGCATGGTGGCTAGGAAAAACTCCCTAGAAAGGCCAAAACCTAGGAAGAAACCTAGAGAGGAACCAGGCTATGAGGGGTGGCCAGTCCTCTTCTGGCTGTGCCGGGTGGAGATTATAACAGAACTATGCCAAGATGTTCAAAAATGTTCATAAGTGACAAGCATGGTCAAATAATAATCAGGAATAAATCTGTTGGCTTTTCATAGTCGATCATTAAGAGTTGAAAACAGCAGGTCTGGGACAGGTAGGGGTTCCGTAACCGCAGGCAGAACAGTTGAAACTGGAATAGCAGCAAGGCCAGGTGGACTGGGGACAGCAGGGAGTCGTCATGCCCGGTAGTCATGACGTATGGTCCTAGGGCTCAGGTTCTCAGAGAGAGAGAAAGAAAGAGAGAACGAGAGAATTAGAGAAAGCATACTTAAATTCACACAGGACACTGGATAAGACAGGAGAAGTACTCCAGGTATAACCAACTGACCCTAGCCCCCCGACACAAACTACTGCAGCATAAATACTGGAGGCTGAGACAGGAGCGGTCAGGAGACACTGTGGCCCCATCCGAAGATACCCCCGGACAGGGCCAAATAGGAAGGATATAACCCCACCCACTTTGCCAAAGCACAGCCCCCGCACCACTGGAGGGATATCTTCAACCACCCACTTATAATCCTGAGACAAGGCCGAGTATAGCCAACAAAGATCTCCACCACAGCACAAACCAAGGGGGGGCGCCAACCCAGACAGGAAGATCACGTCAGTAACTCAACCCACTCAAGTGACGCACCCCTCCCAGGGACGGCATGAAAGAGCACCAGTAAGCCAGTGACTCAGCCCCTGTAATAGGGTTAGAGGCAGAGAATCCCAGTGGAGAGAGGGGAACCGGCCAGGCAGAGACAGCAAGGGTGTAGTGAGTAGGGTATGTTAGGATACGCTGAGGGCTCGTCTCCATTCCTCAGTCCATTCCTCAGTCCATTCCTCAGTCTGATTGGAAGGATAGAGGGATATCAGTGGAGAAAGCAGCTGAGGAAGAGAGATGACAACAGAGAAGAAGCAGCTAAACAGAGAGAGAGAGAGAGAGAGAGAGCAAGAGAGAGAGAATGAATGAAGTGAGAAAGAGAGGGAGAGAGGGAGAAAAAGAGAAAGTGAGATGAGAAGCTTGAAACTGCAGCTAAACAGAGAGAAAGAGAGAGAGAAAGAGGAGGGAAAGTAGTACTGAGCATTTGAGAGAGGCAAAGTGAAGTGGGTGAAAGTAATGTAAAGGAAAGAGGAGGAGAGAAGGGAGGAGAGGAAGAGAAGTAGGGGAAAGAGGAGGAGAGAAGGGAGGAGAGGAAGAGAAGTAGGGGAAAGAGGAGGAGAGAAGGGAGGAGAGGAAGAGGAGATGTGCAGAGCCTCTGTAGGGTGTCAGACTGAGTGAGCTCTGTTATGCAACACAGCTGCTACTGGAATCCCACTACCACATTGATTTGTACTGTTCACTGGAGTAGGACACACACACACACACACACACACACACACACACACACACACACACACACACACACACACACACACACACACACACACACACACACACACACACACACACACACACACACACACACACAGCTCCAGAGGCAAAGAACACCAACCAGCAAGGAACATTTCGCACTTGTTGAGCTTATGTTATTTTTCCCTCCTCTACTCTGCATTCATTTGTTCTCTCTCTTCTCTCTCTCTTCCCCCAACCCCCTTCCTCCCCCAATAATGAGAATTTCTTCAAAAAGACTAGACTCTTTCCCTCACGGGCTGAATTTATGTTTTCTTTTTTGATTGTGTGCAACAAAGTCCCAATCATGATCTGATTTGTATACACACTTCGTTATTAGTCTACCAGAAGACTCTCGTTTTGAATAATTTATATTTCTATTAGGTACCCTGCCTGAGCGCCCACCCCCCACACACCACCATGCATTAATATTGAACAGATATAAGCTCCTCTAACACCAGAGGGAACAGCCTCACATGATGCTGGGGATTAAAGGTCTTTAAAGGCGTCATGGGAAGGAACTTGCCTTTCGTGAACTAACACTCACACTTGAATTCCCCTCCTTTCACACAGCCTGCCCTTCCCAGTGGAGAAACAAGAGGATAAACTATAAAGATCATACACATAAATCCTCCAAAAGAACATTACTCCCTCCCTCTCATCATTCCTGTTAAAGAACATTACTCCCTCCCTCTCATCATTCCTGTTAAAGAACATTACTCCCTCCCTCTCATCATTCCTGTTAAAGAACGTTACTCCTCCCTCTCATCATTCCTGTTAAAGAACATTTCTCCCTCCCTCTCATCATTCCTGTTAAAGAACATTACTCCCTCCCTCTCCTCCCTCTCGTCATTCCTGTTAAAGAACATTACTCCCTCCCTCTCCTCCCTCACGTCATTCCTGTTAAAGAACATTACTGCCTTCCTCCCATCATTCCTGTTCTCCTCCCATTATGTCTCCTCTCTTTTCCTTTTATTATGCTAAAACTATTTTACATCTGTGCCTGTACCTCTCGGCAGTGTCTGTATCTCTCGGGCAGGCTACAATACTTTTAAGAGTCTATGAAGTATTTAGTATGTAGTTTGTTCGTGGAGAAACAAGTGATAAGTGGGTTTTATCAAGTCCATTAAACACTACTCATAATGAAATCCGACATGCCTGAACTACCTGCAAAGACGACCCGCAAAGACCCAAAGACAGCTCTCAGGTCTGGTGCAAGCTGTGTCGTTTAAAACACTGGGAGTGGATCTATCACAGCTATTCAGATGCTACACACGCTCATAGTCATACCATATAGTAGCTTCAGAGGTAACAGATCTAACACAATTTCACTTTGTATTTTTTACCTCAGGCTACTTAGTTTGAATGTAATCAGAAACCGCTTTTATCTGAGGTATGGGAAAGCCTAAAACACAGCGAGAGAGAAAGTACTAGTGAAGCCTACATTAAGGCCTGTTCACATGAGAGTACATAGTGCTATCTGCCATTATAAGATGATACAACACAGCTCAAAGCCGTTCTCTCTCTCTCTCTCTCTCTCTCTCTCTCTCTCTCTCTCTCTCTCTCTCTCTCTCTTCTCTGTCTCTCTCTGTCTCTCTTCTCTCTCTCTGTCTCTCTCTCTCTCTCTCTCTCTCTCTCTCTCTCTCTCTCTCTCTCTCTCTCTCTATCTCTCTCTCTGTCTCTCTCTCTCTCTCTCACTCTCTCTATGTCTCTCTTCTCTCTCTCTCTCTCT
>NW_026601186.1:67500-70136 GCF_029448725.1 Salvelinus fontinalis
CTTGGTTGGTGACAGAAGCACCAGATCATCAGCAAACAGTAGACATTTGACTTCGGATTCTAGTAGGGTGAGACCGGGTGCTGCAGAACTGTTTCTAGTGCCCGCGCCAATTCGTTGATATATATGTTTGAAGAGGGTGGGGCTTAAGCTGCATCCCTGTCTCACCCCACGACCCTGTGTGAAGAAATGTGTGTGTTTTTTGCCAATTTTAACCGCACACTTGTTGTTTGTGTACATGGATTTTATAATGTCGTATGTTTTACTCCCAACACCACTTTCCATCAATTTGTATAGCATACCCTCATGCCAAATTGAGTCGAAGGCTTTTTTGAAATCAACAAAGCATGAGAAGACTTTGCCTTTGTTTTGGTTTGTTTGGTTGTCAATTAGGGTGTGTAGGGTGAATACATGGTCTGTTGTACGGTAATTTGGTAAAAAGCCAATTTGACATTTGCTCAGTACATTGTGTTCATTGAGGAAATGTACGAGTCTGCTGTTAATGATAATGCAGAGTATTTTCCCAAGGTTGCTGTTGACGCATATTCCACGGTAGTTATTGGGGTCAAATTTGTCTCCACTTTTGTGGATTGGGGTGATCAGTCCTTGGTTCCAAATATTGGGGAAGATAACAGAGCTAAGGACGATGTTAAAGAGTTTTAGTATAGCCAATTGGAATTTGTTGTCTGTATATTTGATCATTTCATTAAGGATACCATCAACACCACAGGCCTTTTTGGGTTGGAGGGTTTTTATTTTGTCCTGTAACTCATTCAAGGTAATTGGAGAATCCAGTGGGTTCTGGTAGTTTTTAATAGTTGATTCTAGTATTTGTATTTGATCATGTTTATGTTTTTGCTCTTTATTCTTTGTTATAGAGCCAAAAAGATTGGAGAAGTGGTTTACCCATACATCTCCATTTTGGATAGATAATTCTTCGTGTTGTTGTTTGTTTAGTGTTTTCCAATTTTCCCAGAATTGGTTAGAGTCTATGGATTCTTCAATTACATTGAGCTGATTTCTGACATGCTGTTCCTTCTTTTTCCGTAGTGTATTTCTGTATTGTCTCTCTCTCTCTCTCTCTGTCTCTCTCACTGTCTCTCTCACTGTCTCTCTCTGTCTCTCTCTCTGTCTCTCTCTCTGTCTCTCGCTGTCTCTCTGTCTCTCTCTGTCTCTCTCTGTCTCTCTCTCTCTCTCTCTCTCTCTCTCTCTCTCTCTCTCTCCTCTCTCTCTCCTCTCTCTCCTCTCTCTCTCTCTCTCTCTCAATTCAATTCAATTCAATTCAAGGGGCTTTATTGGCATGGGAAACATGTGTTAACATTGCCAAAGCAAGTGAGGTAATAATAATATACAAAAGTGAAATAAACAATAAAAATTAACAGTAAACATTACACATACAGAAGTTTCAAAACAATAAAGACATTACAAATGTCATATTATATATATACAGTGTTGTAACTGTAACGGATGTGAAATGGCTAGCTAGTTAGCGGGTACACGCTACTAGCGTTTCAATCAGTTACGTCACTTGCTCTGAAACCTACAAGTAGTGGTGCCCCTTGCTCTGCAAGGGCCGTGGCTTTTGTGGAGCGATGGGTAACGGCGCTTCGTGGGTATCAGTTGTTGATGTGTGCAGAGGGTCCCTGGTTCGTGCCCGTGTCGGTGCGAGGGGACGGTTTAAAATTGTATTGTTACATTGATGCTGTTGACCCGGATCACTGGTTGCTGCGGAAAAGGAGGAGGTTGAAAGGGGGGTGAGTGTAACGGATGTGAAATGGCTAGCTAGTTAGCGGGTACGCGCTACTAGCGTTTCAATCAGTTACGTCACTTGCTCTGAAACCTACAAGTAGTGTTGCCCCTTGCTCTGCAAGGGCCGCGGCTTTTGTGGTGCGATGGGTAACGACGCTTCGTGGGTGTCAGTTGTTGATGTGTGCAGAGGGTCCCTGGTTCGCGCCCGTGTCGGGGCGAGGGGACGGTTTAAAGTTATACTGTTACATAACAATGTACAAATGGTTAAAGTACACAAGGGAAAATAAATAACCATAAATATGGGTTGTATTTACAATGGTGTTTGTTCTTCACTGGTTGCCCTTTTCTTGTGGCAACAGGTCACAAATCTTGCTGCTGTGATGGCACACTGTGGAATTTCACCCAGTAGATGTGGGAGTTTATCAAAATTGGATTTGTTTTCGAATTCTTTGTGGATCTGTGTAATCAGAGGGAAATATGTCTCTCTAATATGGTCATACATTGGGCCGGAGGTTAGGAAGTGCAGCTCACTTTCCACCTCATTTTGTGGACAGTGAGGACATAGCCTGTCTTCTCTTGAGAGCCATGTCTGCCTACGGCGGCCTTTCTCAATAGCAAGGCTATGATCACTGAGTCTGTACATAGTCAAAGCTTTCCTTAAGTTTGGGTCAGTCACAGTGGTCAGGTATTCTGCCATTGTGTACTCTCTGTTTAGGGCCAAATAGCATTCTAGTTTGCTCTGTTTTTTTGTTAATTCTTTCCAATGTGTCAAGTAATTATCTTTTTGGGTTGTCTCATGATTTGGTTGGGTCTTATTGTGCTGGTTGTCCTGGGGGCTGCTGGTGGGGGTGTGGGTTGGTGTTTGTGAACGAGAGCCCTAGGAGCCAGCT